>NC_090860.1:4022500-4097500 GCF_024217435.2 Syngnathus scovelli | reverse complement strand
TCCATCAGTGCCGAATTTCGAGCGTGGGCTGTGACGTCAGCATTCTCGTAATTCGCGCGCTGAGCTTTCAGAAACAGTTTTACGTTAATGCCACCCACAAACCTTCCCCTGGAATCCTTCCACTAAAATGGGTGGCCCGAGGAAAAGAAAGGTGGACACTGAGTGCCGAGTGTTTAAAAAAAAAAAAAAGAGAGGACAATTTGGCTCGACCTACGTGTGTGAGCAGACGTTCCGCCACATGAACGTCAACAAAGCCCGTCACAGCTCTAGGTTAACGGACCGACACCTCGGCTCTATCCTAAGAATTACCACAACAAATTTTACTCCAGACCATGATGCACTAGCAAAAAACCAACAATACTATTGATTTCTTTTACTTTATTTAGAAGTATTCTTTCACTGATTCTTCAAGATGATGTATTTGGTCAGAATGTTTGCCGTTTGATGTGATTTCGCCTCATTAGATAAACATATTTCATAAATCTGACCTGCAGGCGCTGAAGTGATGGAAACTATTATTCATAATAACAGTGTCGTATTTAATGAGAATCACTGATAGTTTTTTGGTGAAATATTTTGTTAATGCTGTTAATAAATGCATTTGTTTTCAAAAAGCTTTTTTTGAATATCCATGCTTTACTACCTCCTAAAACCTTCATGCAATAACCTTTACATGTCTATTACTTCACACAAACACTACATCCATCTGCTCCTGGTTCGGCCCCCCGATCAAAATTTAGAACCAAATTCAGCCCGCCAGTCAAAAAGTTTGCCCACCCCTGGGCTAGAACCTTCCCCTGTCTTGTCACGGGAACCTTACCTGAAAACCAGAACTTATACTTGGGATGAGAAAATTCTTCTGTGAGACCTAAAACCTTCACTTTGGGCTCCAGATGGATCCGTAGCCCTTCTGACCGTCTGACCGGTGCCAACAGGTGGAGCACGCTGAGGCGCTGGCCAATCCAAAGGCAGACTTCACCTTGGTGCCCGATCCGATTGTGGAGAGGGAGCAGCCGGTGCTCTTTCCTGACCAATGGGAGGATAGAGTGAGCCTGAGCGGCAACTTTGAGGTGAAGGGCGCCAATCCTGCAAGCGCACAAGAGGACAAACCCAGTCCGGACAGCGGTTGCTCGCTCAGATTCTCTAGAACCTCCAGTCCTGACGCGGCAGTGGCCAAAAGTGAGACTCAATTTACTTCCAGATGCTTCCTTGATGCCAGGTTCCTCAAAGTTAGGAACAAAGGAATAAAGAGGTCCGTTTGTATTTGTCACACCAGACAGTGAGCCTTCGGAGCAGACAGATCGTCTTAGTGACGACGCCGACTCACTGGACGAGGATGAGGACGCCGGTCAGGTCCCGCAGACTCCGGACCAGGAGACCTTCCTCAAGAAACACTTTGCCACGCTGACCGACATCGCAGAGGGACCCAGCAGTACCGCGCACAGCTCCAATGAGAGTCTCAGCATGTCATTCAGGTTGCTCAACCAGAACTCTCCTGCCAGGTACCACTAGACCCACATCGGCAGAATGTTCCGATTCTGTCTCTCATATCTTCTCACCTTTTTTCTGGTTTGGATTTTCAGCCGAACCATCCCGAAGTCAGACGGTATGGAGACCAAGTCCTACCCGGCGGCGCCTGAGGTTGGGACCCAGGACCCAAGCATGACATGGACTCCCAACCAACCGGGAGATTGTCACCCACAAGAAGTGGAGCGGAACCTCGAGGCCACCACAGGGAGCAAGGAATTGGACCTTGAGAAGACTGCGATTGCTCCAGGTAGTTTTGCAGTATTGTACTTGGGCGGAGTTTCATTTGTTCACAAGCAATGCATTTACGTAGGGCTGAACTTTCCACTTGCCATTTTTGATGGAAATCACAATTTCAGACAATGCAATGGTGTTAACGTCAAACCTCCATTACTTGCCACAATCCACAAGCTTCAAGCTGTGCATGTGTCGGGTACGCACATAAATAACTCTTCCTTGCCCCCGGAAATAAGCCGCTCTTCAGTCAAGGGGGACGTCTGTCCAGCTGGAGGCAATTACAGCCTGCTGTACAAGTACTATTTCACTTCCTGGTGACGAGCGTTGTGTTGTTGTTGTTTTTTTTATTGCCAGATGGCATGACCCTTCAACGTCCCACCTCTCTCCCCTCAGCCCCCCGACGCGCTTTGGCTGCTGCTCATCCTCCCCAGAACCTCGCTTCCGCCAGCCCTAGGTCGTCTCCTCAGCAGGCGACGGGTGCCATGACGCTTCCGAGAAAGTGCCCCGCTCCGTCAGTTTGCGCGCAGCGCTCTTACATGAACCCCACCGCCAGCTCCGCCGCCAAAATGTCCCGCTCGGCCTCGCTGGGTGACGCCCTCAACCAAGTGGGGCTGATGGCGGGGGCGGCGTCCGGGGCTTGCCAAACACCCGCCATGGCCGTTCCTTCCCTTTCTTCTTTACCGAGTTGCCAAGGTAACCAGGCTGTCCCGCTCCCCCGGCTCCTGCTGCCTGACAAACCTTCCATCATGAGCATCAGGACCACCCCCCCACCTGGGCCCCCACCCGGACCCCCAACTATGCCTGGGGACGACGCAGGTTTGGACGCCGCTTGTCTTCCTCATCCATTCATCCTGTCATCTTTCCGTCTGGGCTCGCCTTCATCATCCCTCCTCTTCCTGTCTGTCACCAGCCGGTGAGCCGCTGTCCCCTAACCCCTTTTATCTGTACTCACCACACACACACTCACAATTAGTGGGTGTTTTGCGACCAAGCCAAGTTGCTATAGCAAAATCAGTGAGAAAGTTACTCGAACCCTAAAAGTAATTTTCATTGCCTCAGGAAGACCCACAGCTTTCACAGCGAGTTTCACCTTGCGCTTCTTATTTGCTACAGACTTTACCTGCAATGTGATAGCAACATTTCTGAATTGGTGGGGCATGACGGTTCTTTGCCCTGCCCTGCTCCCCTCCTCTTGCATGACCCGCCCGTCCATTTGACGTGTTTCTTTTCGCAGACTTGCCTGCCAGCGTTGAGTCCTGCCAAGCGTTGACTGATCAGATGCTTAGCTGCTTCAAGCGAGCCACCCACCTCTACAGGAAGGTACTCGCCCCTCCCCCAACTTCCGCTCGCCGCTCATCTCAGGGCTGCTGAAACGTGGCCTCCTCTCGTGCCCCTGCAGGTGAGCGGCACTTGTGCGGAAGACGAAGACCCTGAGCACATTCAAATGGCCAGTGTCCTGTCTGAAGCCCTCTGGTCCATGAGGGCGGAGCTTCAGTCCCTGCTGTTGCCACCGGGCAGCAGCGCCCTCGCGGGGACGGCAGACCAGGAAAGGACAGTGGCTCTCCTGGAGGAGTACTCCATGCTGCTTCTGCAAGCCGTTCACAGGAAGCTTGGACCCCTCACACACCCCTAACCCCCCCCCGGTCCCTACTCCATCACCCCCACCTCCTCCTTTCTCGTTACTTCCTGTTTACGGGTGAGACTTCTTGCTGATTGTTTAGAGACGACTGCACTTTGAACAAAACTTTGTTAACAATCACTCTCTGTTCTCTGTAACGGTTGAAACAAAATGGATGATTGACAGCTGATCTCAGAACACGGTACACAGGTCACATGACTTATTCAGATATTTAAAATGTTCTTAAATAAATGTTTGCAACAAAGTCTGCAAGTGTTAGCGTGGATGCTAGTACATTAGCACCTTCCGACTGAGATGCCATTGTTTTTGTGTCCTGGCAGAAGCTAAGACAGCACGCATAATAGCACGTTAGCATGCTACACCACCAGTAACATGCTAACGCCTCGTACATTGACTGCGTCTGCACAAATTCGTGCTTCAATTGTTCCTACACGTCATATGCACAAATCTGGAATTGATTTATGAATCAATATTCTCAAACTTGGAATTTGCTAATCAGCTGGTTGAGGCAGCCGTATATTGCCTACTCCGTGGTTCACAGATGAAACGCGTACGCTTAAGCAATTATGTAGAAAGCATGAGCGCAGATGGCATTTAACCAAACTTGAGGTTTTCCATCAGGCATGGCATGACAGCCTCCTGAAATATAAAGATGCACTTATCTTGGCAAAAACTCGTTATTTTTCGCAAGTCATTAATCGCAATAAAACCGACCCCTGATAGCTCCTTCCACTCAGCTGACGAGTTCATGAATTTTTTTGCTGGAAAGATTGAATCCATTAGGGATGAGATCAAGAATACTATTCCAATCACTCAGTCGAGACCGCCGATTACCGGCGCTGATGATCATGCAATAACCCTCTCAAAATTTAAGTCAAAAAGTCAAAGTCTGCTTTATTGTCAATTTCTTCACATGCCAAGACATACAAAGAGATCGAAATTACGTTTCCCGGTATCCCACAGTGACAAGACATAGTACACAATATGCATACAAGTAAACAACACAAAAAGTAAAAACAAGAAGGCACAAACAATGAATAAATAAGAGCGATGAATAAATAATAAATAAACAAATAACATAATAAATAAAAGTGTGTCCCTTGAAAGGCTTACACAATTGGTTAGTGCGGCTAAACAAACAACATGTTTACTCGACCCGCTTCCAGCCAAACTACTTAAAGAATTATTTTAAATTTTAGGACCGTCCGTCTTAAATATAATTAATCTGTCTGTCTCCTCTGGGATAGTGCCAACAGCCTTTAAAACCACTATCATTAAACCGTTACTTAAGCGACCAAATCTTGACCCGGACTGTCTCAGTAATTATAGGCCAGTTTCAAACATCCCATTCATAGCAAAACTTATTGAAAAAGTAGTAGCGCAGCAGCTTATTGATTACATGGTCGCCAATAATCAATATGAATCTTTTCAGTCTGGTTTTAGAGCTAATCATTCCACTTGCTAAAGTGACTAATGATCTCCTCATAGCTATGGATTCAAACACTTCATCGGTATTGTTACTACTCGATCTTAGTGCTGCCTTCGACACTGTAGACTTCACTTATTTTATTAGAGCGTCTTAAAAGTTGTGTTGGTATTTCAGGGTTCTATTCCTATCTATCAGACAGGACACACCGAGTGGTCCATGGCAATACGTCCTCTGAGCTCTATATTGCTACGTGTGGTGTCCCACAGGGATCGGTACTCGGACCAATTATATTTAATATTTACATGATTCCGCTTGGGGACATAATACGTAAATATAATATTAGTTTTCAATGTCACGCGGATGACACCCAATTATATATGCCGTTATCGATGACAGATCCGCGGGACTGTTGTAATCTTGAGGCGTGCCTTGCGAAGATCAAGCAATGGATGTCTCTCAACTTCCTTCGCCTTAACCCAGATAAAACTGAGATGTTGATAATTGGTCCAACTCGTTATCAACACTTATTTAAGGAAACCACTATAATGAAGGAATGGGGTCAAAATACAAAAAGTCTTGCCCAGCTACAAAAACAGATGTGCTCAAACCTCATTGAATAAAGTACATAAGCAGACAAGTATATTCACATATTAAATCAATAAAAGAAACATTTTAAGCATATAATTATACCTACACACCAAATCAATAAATAAGACATACGTAACTAGACATTTTTGATAAGTGGTAATGAGGAAGGCTTTTATAAACTTTATGATCTGATAGATATTTCTGAGCACTTTGAAAGAACAAATGTCTTTTGATATATGTCCTAAATAGCTTAATGACCCTTAAGGAACTGTGTAATGCATGCCTGATGTTTTTCCCTAAATCATGGACACGGCCAGAGTCGTCTTGACCGTTCAGTACTTGATTGTATCTTATGTTTTGACTAATGCTAGACGCCAGTTTTTGATTACTACTGAACGCTCTGCACAGAGGGAAATATTTTGCCTAACAAAGAAAGAATGAGGTACGACAGTGTATGCCCAAGATTGGAGAAGAATGTTCACAGGAAAGTCACGTGGAGATAAAACCAGCAGGTGCCAGAGGGAGCCAGCCAAGGACTCGGCCAAAGATGATCGCCAAGGCTGAGAGACGGGATGGAAGACAACAGCCCCCACACACACCGAATCGCCCATAACCAGCACCCACTCCCATGGCGAACTTGCCCCACCCCAAAGACTCATCACCCATCAAACTCGGCCCACACTGGCATGTGCAGCTGATATAAGCTAACCAAAGAACCTTGAACGTTGCCTTTTCTGAATGGAGACTTTCCGCTCTTGAAGGGCCCAGCGCTGTATTGTACTTTCCTGAAAACAGAGCTTTTTGAACAAGAATTGTGATTGAACTCAACCAACCTGTGTAAGTCTAATTTCTGCTTCAGTGTCTTAGCATTTTCCTAAATCTGAAGAAATCAAACGAGCATGCAGTGAGTAAATTAGATAACAGGTGATTGGCAATGGCTTTTGCCGTGAGGCGCAGATAACGCGCTCCCTAAATTGTGGACAAAATCCAACAATAACTATAGATAACCGTACATCACTCAGAGCGATACTGTAACTAATCTCAGGGTAATATTTGACCAAACACTCTCCTTTCAAAAACACATTAAGAATATAACCAGAATTGCGTTTTTTCACCTTCGTAATATTGCTAAGATTCGTCCGATCCTCTCGACCGGTGACGCGGAAACTATTATACATGCGTTCGTCACGTCGTGCCTGGACTAGTGTAATGCATTATTCTCTGGTCTTCCTAAGTCCAGCATCAAAAGTCTACAGTTAGTACAAAATGCTGCTGCGAGGCTGCTCTCACGGGCAAGAACATTTTATCACATTGCCCCAATATTAGCCAACTTACATTGGCTCCCGGTCCATTTAAGATGTGACTTCATGGTTCTTCTATTAACCTATAAATCACTGCATGGCTTAGCGCCTTCATATCTCATCGACCTAGTTGTTCCTTATGTTCCGTCTCGTAACCTTCGTTCGCAAAACGCTAGTCTTTTAGTGACACAGAGGGCCAAGAAAATGTCTGCAGGGTCTAGAGCATTTTCTATTCGGGCTCCAGAGCTTTGGAATGCCCTACCAATGGATATTGGAACTGCTACCTCACGAGAAACATTTAAGACACGTTTAAAGACACATTTCTATGATATGGCCTTTAATTAACCTGTAGTGGCCGATTCGGCTGGAGTTTGTTTTCGCTCCCTCTCCCCATCCCCCCTCCCCCCATCCCTCCCCAGCTGGGCAGGTAGTTAGGTGGTACCCAAGCTGACAGTAGCTATCTAGATTCTCGTGGACCAATTCAGGATGAGGGAACTGCAGCTTACCTTCCTCGAAGACACTGCCAGGACAATCGAAGGCACCTCAGGCAGCCCTTCGCTTTGACTTGGACATCCACTTTTTCATTGATTTTCATATTATCTATTATTTGTGCCCTCTCTGCATCCATTGCAGCCTGGTGATCCTGAAAGCGGGATCCTTCCATCTGTGGTCCCTTCTCAAGGTTTCTCATTTTCCCCTGGTAGGGTTTTTTTGAGTTTTTCCTTGCCCTTTTGGGAGCTTAAGATCAGGGGATGCTTTGAGAATAATTGTCAACTTTTTGTCTATGTGAAGCCCTTGGAGACTGCTTGTGATTTAGGGCTATACAAATAGTCTTGACTTGAGTTGAAATTCTTTTGTTTACATTGCTTCTTATCAAAATATTTTTGTAAATTACTTAATTACTTACTTTTTTAATTACATTAATTACTACTGAAGTCTATCACGAAAAAAACCTCAAGCCTTTCCATTGTCTGTAAATGGTGTGTGTGCGTGTGTGCATGCGCGCGTGCGTGCGTGTGTGTGCGTGCGTGTGTGTGTGTGTGTGTTTCCATCATGATGAGATTGGATGCAGCTGGGCCCATGCGCTTACCTGTTTGGGAGCAATGCAAGAAAATTCTGGCGAGTCTTGACACGTGCTTGCTGAGTCATGGACGAGTCGGTGCTGGAGCGTTACTTGGATGACTCTTTTGCAAATGTGAGTGATTGAGTGGCAGTCACGCTCTGCAAGGAGGCGTCCTTCGCTATATCGCGCTTCACTTATTGTGGCCTCACCGCACGGCTGATGTTGCTCAACTCGGGCTCGTCTCTGCTGATGGAAACATTGCTAGCTAGTTGAATTGCAATTAATCCGAGTTGCTATCACAAGAGGGAGAATCGGAGTGGTGCGATTTCAATAGCTTTATTGAACAAAAGCATTTTTGGCACACCTGCCGGTAGCCTCAAGTAATTTGCCGATCAAGTGAATTCAACTAAAGCTAAAATATTTGTGAATAAAAGCATATTGTTGGCTACTTTGTGGATTTTTTTCCTGCTGTGATCACTGCAATTACTGCAAATGATTGATAGTGATGAATGATGGTGAGTGATTCACGATTGATTCCAATCAATCATTGCAAAGTTAAGCCATTTTCTGGGCAGGACTCTGGCTTCCTGGACGGGGAAGATGCCAGCCTCCCGAGCACGGCCGACCCGCTCCCGCCCTCCCCGAAGGTGAGCGGTGAACTGAGCGACGACCTGGACCTCAGCTTCCTACCTGACGAGCTGAGTGCCAGCACACAGGATACCGAAGGTACTGGCTACCTGCACTACTGTATTGCATGAGTCACCTGCTGGTCGGGCCCTACCAGTGTCACGACTATGAAGGCAAAATTATGCACAGTGAAAATACTTGACTTAACCAAGTAAAGAGATTTCAAACCTTTTTCTAAGAGTGTGCTTGCCAAAACGACGGCGCAAAATCAAAATAGAGCATGGCATCCTGCAAATGATTACAAACTGTCCCTTTTTGAACAGGTAGAAAAGTAACAGAATGGTGGATTGTGTGTTTTAAAGTAAAGTATGAGCAAAAGTACTAGATGACTTCAATGCAGGTTTGCGTGCATTTGACAGGCGGTGGGAGCGTCGCTCTGGCATCCCACCACGAAAGTGAAGATGAAGAACAACCTTTTTCGTCATCCTCACGATTGGCTAACGAGAGTGCCATCTTCTGCCCCATGACCCCCATGACGCCCATGACCCCCATGACGGAGAGGTCAGGGATCGTCCCGCAGCTGCAGTACGTCCAGCTACCATATTGAGTGTTGTCTCCATAGTGAGCCTGTTCAGGTTCCTGCTCTTGACGTCATTATTGTACATGGTCATGTTTTCCATCCTGTTCCTGCCCATGATCTTTTTCCTGCACACATTCTTGAAGCTGTGCAGGGTGTCCACATTTCTCTTCCTGTTCCTACTGCATTTTGGCATCCAGTGCATGCTGTCACGGGTGTATGTGTACGCAGGAACATCGTCTCCACAGTGAACCTGGGTTGTCCGCTGGACCTCAAGTTCATCGCCCTTCAAGCCAGAAACGCAGAGTACAACCCCAAGGTATCGAGCTCACCCAAGGCAACCTCAGGAGTTGAAGGCTTGAGCTTAACCATGAGCATGTTTAGCTCGGGATGGTTGGCTCAACATGTTTAGTTTGTTAACTTTAGCATGTTGAGCTCAGCATTTTCTTTTGGACTGCGTGCGAAGCTCGGCCTCTTTACTTTGAGTATGTTTATTTTAAACATGTTGTGCTCACCAGGTTTAGCGTATTTGGTCTAGCATGTTTAGCATTATTAGAGGTGCATTTTGTGCTTCTAGCGCTTCGCTGCAGTCATCATGAGGATCCGAGAGCCCAGAACCACGGCACTGATCTTCAGTTCTGGGAAGATGGTCTGCACCGGAGCGAAGAGGTTGGTCGGTCTGCATAGTCAAGCAGGTTTGCCTGGGCTGGCCCGTCCCGCTCCAGTGTCGTCTTTTTTTTTTTTTAACGGCAATCTTGTATGAGCGCACGCAGTGAGGAGCAGTCCCGACTAGCGGCCAGGAAGTACGCCCGCGTGGTGCAGAAGTTGGGCTTCCCCGCTCGCTTCCTGGAGTTCAAGATCCAGAATATGGTGGCCAGCTGCGACGTCTGCTTTCCCATCCGTCTGGAGGGCCTGGTCTTGACCCACCAGCAGTTCAGCAGGTCGCAGCTTCCACGCACTTCCTCTCTGCGCAACGTCCTCGCTCATCCTGCTGCTGTGCATCTTCCCGCTCAGTCTTGTTACTGTTCCTGCTGGTGTTCTTCTTGTTGCTCTTGGTCAGGCTCAAGTTCTCCATCCTGTCCTTGCCCATCACTTAGTTCCTGCAACTTATTCTTTAGTGATCATTTTCCTGTTTCTGCATGTGCTCTTCAGACTGTTACTCCTTGCTCATGTATAGTTTTTACACAGGATCTCATTCTTGATACTACGCATTTAGTACTTGTTCCGGGCAAGTTCTGAATCTCGTTACTGTCTGTGCTCAAGTTTATGCTGATGCTGTACATGTTCCTACTCAGGTTCTCAGTGATGTCGCTGATCATCTGTCATTATACACACATTCTTGTTCCTGTTCAGGTTTTGCTATCCTGTTTTCAGTCTTATTGTACTTGTCATATTCAGCTTCTCAATCTTGTGACTGTTTATGCAATTCATCCTGTTACTGTCCATGTTCCTGCTGGAATTCCGTCCTGTTCCTGTTCTCAACATTACTTTTAATCTTGTTTCAGATGAAGTTCTCAATTATGTTACTCCCCATGTTCTCAACCTGTTCACCGTTCTTGCGCCTGTTACAGTTTACAGTTTCCCATTGACATTGTTTTAATTGACGGGCTAACTAGACTGTTCTTGCGGCTGTGCAGTTACGAGCCCGAGTTGTTTCCGGGCTTAATCTACCGGATGGTGAAACCTCGGATCGTTCTACTCATCTTCGTGTCAGGCAAAGTCGTCCTGACGGGTAGGCGTCGGCCAGTCAGGGTGCCTGCAACATTCAATATTTTACTTGATCAATCAATGATCTGCCAGTCAATCTGCTTTCCTTGCAGGCGCCAAAGAGCGCAACGAGATCTACGAAGCTTTCGAGAACATCTACCCCATTTTAAGAGGCTTCCGCAAGCAGTGATGTCACTTCCTGCTCATTTGTAAATATTTGCGCTGTTTTATGTTGTTGATGGGAATTAGTTTTGGTCATGTACCATCAGAACACAAAAGTGGGGAAAAAGTTAAATGAAAAAAAAGCTAATAAACGTTCTTAATCACATTTACACCATTAACTTGTATTTGTCACACTGGAAGAAAAATCCGTTTAACATTGCCCACATTTGTTTACGTCCAGTGGAAGCCCCGCCCAGCATTTGCTACGTCATGACAAACAAAACAGAACCCGGAAGTGTGGCGCCGAACGTTTTCGCCGTGTTTGCTGGTCACGACCCAAAAAAGTCTGACGTCACCATGAACGCCTTACGAGTGTTGACGTCGTGTACTAGTTACGTTAGGTGATATATATTTAAAATATATATTAAGGAAAAAAAGGTTAGGTGATAACCACGCGAGCATGGCAACGTCAGCGGGGCTGCCGCTTCTCGCCGAAAACCCAGCAGCCCCTTGTCCTGCTGGCAGGCCGCCGCAATCGCCTGCGCCTACAGCGCCGCCTCGCACGCATCAGACCGTTCTGGCCGCCGGCGTCATGGTGGAGTCCGTGGATGACGCAGAGGGTCTTTTCGTGGCGGTAGAGCGGTGCCCGCTGTGCAGCACGTCCCGCCGAAGGCTGACGTGTGCCCGTTGCGTGCAGGCCGGAGACTTCATGTACTTGGACGGCAGAAACGCGGAGAGGTGAGAGCAAGGCGGAACTTCGCTGACATATTTGGGAATATACGATTGACCTCCGCACAGTACCCCTGTAAACCGATGATGTGCGGTGGTTGACGCGACGTCATCCGAAATCTAAACCCCCTCTTTACTTCGGCGTCATTGTCACCCTCCAAAACGACTCAATAGATGTTGGGACAACATCCAAACACCACAGCACGGCACACCTCGCGTCGGCTCGCAGAATCCGTTGGAACATAGCATTAACAAAACACGACAGAATGCCAAGCGACTCTTTTCTTAAAGATAACCGCGTACTGAAATGTCGTTTCTCGGGTGTTGATTTGTAATTCACACATTCGACGCACAGCCATTGTTTACGTCCATGTTGTTGTTTTAATCGAGTCGGTCGCATTAGCACTGCAGCTAATTGGAGCTCCGTTAGCAGTTAGACACGTAGAGGCGATGACTTGCTGATGTAGTCTTAAAACGTTGAATTTCCCCACAAACTAACCCCTGTGACGTAAAATTCAACATGAATGTCACACTTTGGCTTTGACAGCGTTTTAATACTTTCGTCAAACCCCCACCTCGGAGTTCCGTGACCATGCACAGAGAGTTGTGAGTTTTGCTATCGTACTGCTTTTTTCTTTGCTTTTTTGCATCTTTTATGTTATTTTGTTTTTAACCTGTGTGTTGTGGATAAATTATACAGCACTTATGCTTTTCAAAGTGCTCCATAATTACATTTGGATTGGATGGAATGAGACATTTGGTCTTTGTGTCTCGTGTCCACGCCACAGGTACACAGACAAGATGGCAAGGCTCAAGACGCTGAAAGACGAGAGGGAGCAGCTGCAGCATCGGTGAGATTTTGTGCGCGTCAACTTGTTTGGTTAGTGATCACAGAATTTCCTGTCCTCCTCAGGGTCATCCACAGCATGCGCAAGAAGTTGCGGACCGACGAGACGGTGAGTCCGACGAGTTGGAGGTGGCGGCGTGGTTGACCCTAAGCGCTTTGTGATTACGCTATGTTCAGAAGTGGAAGATGATGTGGTGCCGCGTGAAGATGGAACAGATCAGCCAGGCGCTGACCTGTGCACGCCAAGAAGTCAAGATCGGTAAGCGGACGCCTGGCGTCATCTCAAGTCCTCACCCTATTCTTGCGTCATCTCCAAACTTAATTGAATATAAGTCACCATGTGTCCTTACGCGTCACCTCGCTACCCCCATCCCGCAGACAAGGAGCTGCTACTACACTCCCAGGAGGAACGTCAACTCCTTCAGCGCCGCGCCAAGCGCCACCAGCAGAAGCAGGAAAAAATCGAGCGGCACAATCGGCGCCTGGCTGAACTGCTGGATCGACGCAAGCGAGAGCTGGGCGAGCGACTCACTCAGCTAGCGGCCGTGCGGCGCGAGCACATCGCCGAATTGATGGCGCACATCTTCCCCACGCGGGAAGAGAAGGCCTGCAGCAGGTGAGCCACGGCAGAAAAGCCCTACTTTTCGACCGAGATACAGTAAGCACGCTAACGACACGCTGCCACACCCCTCAGAGACCCCGCCGATGTGGCATCCGAGTGCGAGGCAGCATTGACGTCCAGCACGGTGAGTGAGCTGGCGGAGGCGCGCAGGACCACCTACCTGTCAGGCCGCTGGATCTGGGACGACCAGAACGGCGAGACCAGCGTCAGCATCGCGGGGCCCGCCGCCACCCTGCCTAGCAACGGAGACTGCTCCGCCTACTACAGCTGGGTGGACGAGAAGAGCGCCAAGCACGGCCCGGGTTGGTGGTGGTCTGCCAGCGCGGTCTAATGCGTCTGTTTACCAGTGCTGCCCGGGGTGTCCCTTTCAGATCTGGACCACATCAACCCGGCCCACACCATCAGCGCCGCTCTGTGCTACGCCACGCAGCTGCTCACTGTGTTGTCGCACATCTTGGACGTGGGGCTGCCCAAGAAGCTGTGCAACAGGTGGCGCCGCACCAAAACACGCAATAGCGCGCTCCTGATGCTTGACCTCATCCTCAACGTTTTCTTCCCTTCCTCCTCCAGCGAGTTCTGCGGTGACAACCTGAGTCGCTACCGATTCACGCGCGCACTCAGCAAGCTCAACACCAACACGCTGCACCTGTGCTTTTCACAGGTAATTGCGGCACCAGCTTCTTCCGCTTCACTGCCTGTGTGCGTCGCATGTGTTATAGTTTGAGGCAGGGGTCACCAACCTTTCTTAAACCGAGAGCTACTTCCTGGGTACTGATTAAGGCAAAGGGCTACCAGTTTGACACACACTTCCGAAATAGCCAATTTGCTCAATTTGTTATTATTGTCATTTACAGTTCACATGTAAGTGTGATTTTAACAAGAATAGCAAAAATACAGTCAGTATTAGTTTTTTATTTAGTTTTTGACCACAATCTGTTCCAGAAGGTGGTGCGAGAAGCGAATCGGTCGAATTGCGAATCTATCTTTCCCATTACAAATAATGAAACATTTTTTAATCCGTTTCAAGACAAACAAACCCCGCCTTTTTTAAGCATTTTTTCATTTGCGCATATTTGTCCGATCGCGCAACTGCAGCGCACCGCAGAATGCGAAACCGTAGCGCGTCGCCCACTGCGCAACTGCACCGCGCTGGTCGCATTGTGACAGAGTCGTCGCTGAAATTTAGAAAATATTTTTAAAGTCCTGATGTACTTTCCAAAATTTATGTGTACCTCAGTGCGCAGGGAGCTTAATTTGATCAGATCGCGCAACCGCAGCACGCCCGGGCGCTCACTGTCGCATTGCCTTAAGAGCGTCTTTGTGTTTTAGGATGGCTTTACTGCTCCCACTTGCTTTCTTTGGACGCATGATTAGGGGTTAATACAATCCTCAAAGTAACGAAAATACAATAACCACGGAGTCAGTCGGCATCCGGGCCGCTCGGTCGGGTTTTCTCGGGTCCTCCCGGTTCATCTCGCGAGGTTCGACCTCCGAATTTTGTTCGACAACCGAAACAAAAAATCTCAAATTTTTTGTTCGAATTCCAATTTGTTCGAGAACCAGGATGTTCTAAAACCGAGGTTTGACTGTAAAATAAATAGATGCAGCTCACTGACAAGTGCCGCTATTTGAGCTAATTTTAGAAAAGTCCTGTGGGCAACTCATGCGGTCCTCACGGGCGACCTGGTGCCCACGGTTGGTGACCCCTGGTTTGAGGACATTTTGAGTCAAATTTTTTTTTGGGGGGGTGCTGGATGTCTGGGTTTGTGCAGCACGTGGACTATGACAAGCTCCATCCACACCACACCCTCCGCAACATCATGTTCCTGGTTTCGGCCGACAATGCCAACCTGGGCAGGTGAGCCGGCGACCGCTTCACGGTCGTCCCGAGAGCGAGCACTGAGCATGTCCCCTCCGTTTCAGGACAGGTCCATTTGAGATGAGCGCCGACCTGGAAGAGTCGATGGAGTTGGTGGAGCCCGAGGCCTCGGGAGCTGCCGAGGAGAGCGGAGACGAGGCCGTCACCGATGACGAGACTGACCTCGGTACCGACTGGGAGACTGTGCCCAGTCCGCGATTCTGCGATATACCATCGCAGGTACTGCCCACCTTTTGTGCGCAACATGTCAGCCACCGTTAGGAACAGTTTCAGCACTTGGATTTGAATCTGATGTCCCGCTCGCAGCCGATGGATCTCTCTCAGAGTGCGCTGCAAGTGTCTCAGCCGTCTGTCATCACTGGAGGGATGATCTCATCTGCGGCGGCCTCCTTCACATCTTGGGTCCGAACGTACACGGGCCAGCGCTGACCTGTCCAACTTTGGCCCTCGCAACATGGATGGAGGGGGGTGTTGTGCAGCGAGGACAGCGTCCTGGAGGCCGTGTGGTGCCAATGGAATGGTTCTTTCTAACCCGGTTCTAGAAGGCAGGCTGAGGAGGGCTGTGACGTCACCATCACACCTGTCTGCATTTCTTTGGCGGGGTGTCATTGGACTCTGCTGCACTTTTTTCTAACCCTGTGGTCTGAAACTTCTGAACGTTGCCCAATGGCTGAAAATACTGCGGCCCATCACCCCAATTTATGTGGATGTGGCGTATTGTCATTTCTTTATGGTTCTTATTTTTAAAGTTTGAAGTGGGTATAAGGGATGGGTGCGTACCGATATCAGGTCTAGGTATAAGGTCAAAACCGGCCTTATGATAAGGGATCAGGTTTTCCTGGAGGGCGTCGATACTAGCCACTGATACTTAATCTGACTAAGTCCTCGTCAGCAGTAGTTGGCGCTATACCGCAGCAGTTTGACACATCAGCAAATTGTCTGCATCAGAAAAAAAACTTTTGTTTGCAATCTTTTCTTAGTGTGTTAAATGACATTTCTAAAGTCTGTAGGGAATAGTACTCAACGAGCAAATACTTGCACTGGTATGCAAAACAGCGGTGTCCAACATCCCTCATAGAGATGTCCACCTCAATTCGAGCGCATTCGTCCCGTTGTTCACAATCGGGTATCATCACTGTTTTAAGTTGGTGGTCAAGGACACGTGTAGTAATGTTAACAAAAGATTTCTACTTGTTTAGGCAGAAAATATTTCACGTGTTTTTCCCCCAACGTCTTGGTTTGACAAAGTCCACCAGACCTGAGACTTGTACTGGCATGTGCTTCAGGTCCACAAAGAAGCCAGAGTGTAAAAGCAGGGCAGCATCTCGAAGAGCCTCGATGGACGTGGGGCTGTCCACGAAGCTATGCAACAGGTGGCGCCGCACCAAAACACGCTCCTGACTCTTGGCTGTCTCACTACTTACGTCCATCAGCCAAGCAGCTGACGGCACGTCGTTTTGTGCCAAGAGCCAGCCCATTGATTGATGCCCATTGGAATGGAAAAAACTTTCATGGTCATCATGGATGAATATTTGCTGTCGCTATGGAGTGTTCTTTTTTAATAAAAAAACGTTTTTGTTTTTCATTCTTCACATCATCCCAGCCTCGATAAGAGTCATAGTCAAAAATTGAACAGTATACTAGTGTTGTTTTGCAGCGAGGGCCGACCTGTCCCGGGGCATCAAGGAAGCGAAAAGGGTGTTCTCTTGCAAGATTACCGCCCACTTTAAGGACAGCAGGGACGCACGGAGCCTTTGGCAGGGCATTCATATCATCACGGACTACAAGCCCGCATCGCAGACCTGTGAGGGCGATGTCCGTCTGCTCAACGATCTTCTTTGCTCGCTTCGACGCTCAGAACAGCACTTGCCCGCTGAAGACCACTCCCCCTCCACACGAGCAGCCCCTGTGCCTCTCTGCCGACAGCGTGAGGAGGGCGCTTGCCGCTATCAACACCCGTAAGGCGGCAGGCCTTGACAACATCCCAGGTCGAGCGCTGAAGGACTGCGCTGGGGAGCTGACGGGGTGACTTCACGGACATCTTTAACATTTCCCTGCAGCAGGCCATCGTCCCTTCGTGTTTAAAGGCTGCCACCATCGTACCTGTGCCGAAGAAGCCTGCTCCGTCCTGCTTCAATGACTACCGCCCCGTGGCACTGACGCCCATCATCATGAAGTGCTTTGAGCGGCTTGTCATGGAGCACATCAGATCCATTCCCCCCCCCCCACTATAAACCCCTTCCAGTCTGCGTACCGAGCCAAACGGTCCTCTGAGGATGCCATCTGCTCTGTCCTCCACTCGGCCCTCTCCCACCTGGAGAGTAGGGACTTATATGTGAGTTTGCTGTTTGTGGACTTCAGTTCTACCTTAAACACCATTGTGCCACAAAGACTCATCTGCAAACTCGACAAGCTGGGCCTCAGTACCTCTGCTACTGGACTTTGTTAGGTTACGGATTTTAGTTATTGATCTGACTCCAAATTGCGATCAACACTTAACACATAAATTGCTATGTCCTAATCCACACACTGGCGCACCTAACAATTTTGCGAGTTCGTTCTGTCAAAGAGAAGACCAGTAGATCAATCAGACCAAATTTACCAATTGTTTATTCCTGACAAAGCGCACTAATACAGGCCTGGGTCCCGGGTCCCTCACACTAAAACTCGTGCGTTTTTGTGACCACCAAAAGACGACACATTCTTCCGGGTTGCCCAGTTTTAAAGAAACACAATATGAATATTAAAGCATGCAAAATATTGTGAGATGATTGGTCGATGGCCATCTCCTCCCCGCGTCGGTGCTATCGCTGAGGTCAGGTGGTTGGATTTTCCCGCGAAGCCCGGGCCACATAGACGTGCTGTTGTTCTCGTTCCTCAACGACCTTGAGGTGTTCTCGTCCGGTACTCCCTGTCTGGGCCTATACACAACACTTCAACGAAAACAAGTTCATGCAGTTTGCCTGCACATTCTTCGCCACCCACCAATCCACATGAGCACTCCAATACTAGATATTAATATGATTATAAGTTTAATACAACCTTAAAATATGTTTGCAAACTCCCGAAAGCACATTTCCTTTTAACTTCCTCTGTCAGAGGCCTCAGGTGGTACGTGTTGGCGACAAAACCAAGGAAATTGTTGTTGACTTCCGGAAGGGTCACACCCAACACCTACCGCTGACCATTGACGGTGCTGTGGTGGAGAGGGTGAGCAGCACCAGATTCCTGGGGGTGCACATCAGTGAGGACCTCTCCTGGTCCGCCAACACCGCGTCACTGGCGAAGACAGCTCAGCGCCGCCTGTACTTCCTGCGGAAACTCAGGCGAGCAAGTGCTCCTCCGGCCGTCATGACTACATTCTACCGTGGCACCTTTGAGAGCATCCTCTCCAGTTGTATCGCTGTCTGGGGTGGTAGCTGCACTGAATACAACATGAAGGCCCTGCAGCGCATAGTGAACACGGCTGGTAAGATTATTGGTGCTTCACCCCCCTCCCTGAAGGGGCTCCCGCACCGCCAGACTCACCAACAGCTTCATTCTCCAGGCTGTTAGGATCCTGAACTCTCTTGCCCCTTGTGCGTTGCATCCTGTACTTATTTGTTGTGTTATTTGTTTATTATTTATTCATCACTCTTATTTATTCATTGTTTGTGCCTTCTTGTTTTATTTTCTTGTGTTGTTTACTTGTATGTACGTTGTGAACTACGTCTTGTCACCGTGGGATAGTGGGAACGTAATTTCGATCTCTGTGTGTCTTGGCATGTGAAGAAATTGACAAAGCAGACTTTGACTTTGACTTTTTGACTACTATAGTGCAGTAGTGTAGTTCCCTCGATTGATAGTGTAGGAGTAAATAGTAACAGTACAGTACAGTAATTTAGTGGTAGTGTGATGTAACAGTAATATACTAGTAGGCAGTGCAGTAATAGCATGGTAAATACTAATGGTGTGCCCACTATCGCGCTTTAACTAGTTGTAGTAGTGTATTAGTACAGTAGTTGGGCACGATGTCCTACCTCACGGCAAGAGAGTTGTAACTTAGTGATAGGAAACGGTGGTAGTTTAGCGGCCGTACCAGTTATAAAATGTAAACGAGGAGATTAGCAGATTAGCATGTCAGATATGTTTGGTATGTGCAGAAGCCTAGTGGGTCACATGATCTTTAATCTGCACACAAATATCACTTTGACGCACACTCACGCGACACAGGTGCATTGTGGGACATGTAGATGCTGTCCGAATGGTTGCCATGAAGTTTTGTGCAGCATCTGTGGTTCTGCTTCTGCTCATTGGCCAGTCAGAAGTCTTTGGTTTGCTTCCCACCTGGGAGCGGGACCGCTCCTTCAGGACACGGACCATGACACAGGACTCAACTGTACCCCCGGAACTGTCCGTCATCTGGACTGAGCTGCTGGGCTTGAGACAGCTGGTGCTCAGTCTACAGGCGGCGGTGGTGGAGCAACGTCAGTCCCTCAGGACCTCCGAGAGCCGCATGAGGGATGGTCAGGAGGTGGTGGAGAAGCAGAGACAACAGCTGGATGCCATGCACATCCAGATGGATGTGGACCGGATGCTGGTCCTCAGTCTACAGGCAGCTTCGGTGGATCAGCACAACACCCTAAGGACTATTGAGACCCGCCTAAGGGACAGTGAAGAGGTGGCAGAGAAGAAGAGACAGGTTTTGGACTCTCTGCAAGTCCAGGTGGAGGCAGACAAGAAGACGGTGAGCGAAATCAATGCTGATCTTAAAAGGAGGGAAGAGCACAGGCAAGGTGAGTCCCCTTAGACCAGGGGTCTCAAACTCCAGTCCTCGGGGGCCGCATTCCTACATGATTTCCAAGTTTCCCTCGTTAAACACACCTGATTCAAATGATCAGTTCATCCTCACGTTCTGCAGGAGCCTGATAATTTAATCAGGTGTGTTTAACGAGGGAAACTTGGAAAACATGTAGGAATGCGGCCCCCGAGGACTGGAGTTTGAGACCCCTGCCTTAGACCATTCCAGTGAACATTTAGACCACGTGAAGCCACTCAGACCACGTGAGTCCTGTTATTCCATACAGGCCCACCAAGACCATGTACCTCTAAACTCATTTAGATCCTGTGGCGTGGATGATCTAAATGGGACAGGCTAAACCTAGCACATGGCAGACCATGTGCTTGCATCTGCCCCTTCACAAGTTTTTCAGTGTCCAAACATTCCTAAGTTCTTTAGTGCTGAAACATCAAGTTTGTGAAATGTTGACCACTGCTCCAAACACCACTCCTCAAAAAACAAGCCAGTGAATAGGGGCTCTCAGGAAGTCCTGAATCCTTGAGTGCCCACGCAGTTTCTATAGAGGGTTCCGGTTGTCACTGATATGAACAACTCCTTTAGCAGCCAGCAACAGCTAGTAAGAGGCCCAATGCGGGGGTTCTCATTCATATGGACCAGTGTCCATCTGTCTTTGTATTGCTTGCCTCTCTTGCACCATCTCGCGGTCCAGGTGAGACAATTGACGGCAACAAATGTTTGATTGTGTGGTTCTCAGAGGAAGTGTCAAGGCTGCACTCCAGAGTGAATGCCAGTGAAGGTTCTGTGGAGGACTTGAAGAGGAAGACAACAGGTGAGTCAAATCCTTCGTCTGACCAACATCCGACAACTGGTGTCTAACCACGACAATGACGTCCACTGACTGGTTGCAAACCATGACAAATGTTGCCTAGCCCTGGCGGACGATCTTCCCTTCCTGAGGATGAGGCTTAGGGCCAGCGAGAGCGCCTTAGACCAGCTCAAAAGGAAGAGCTCAGGTTAGGTTTTAGAAGTTCAGCTATCAAGGCAGCCAATTAGAGCTAGCCTCACAAATCACATGACATCAATTTCCGGTGTCCTTACAGTTCTGGCGTCTCGACTTTGCCTGGTGGAAAATCTGAGGAAGACGAGCTCAGGTGAACATCCCTTCCTGGTTCCTGTTCCCTGTCGCTGGTTGAGTAGAACCTTAGGCTCAATTTTTTTTTTCTTCTTTCCAGTGGCGGACGCTGAAGTCCAAGTCCATCAGAACTCCAGCCAGGGTCACACATCGGCCTTAACTTCAGAAAAAGACGGCCAATGGCAGAAGATAAAGTCCCGTGTGGAAACCGGTTAGACTCCTGATTCTAGTTTGACAAGCTTTGACATCAGTCTCTTATAGTCTTGCTGACTATGTTCTGTAAAGACCATGTTAGTCTGCTTGGATTGCTCCAATGTCCACTTGAAACACAGGTGTCAAACCATTTTAGATGTTTCTCCTCCTCCAACACACCTGATTCAAATGATCACGATTGTTATCAGGCTCCTGCAGAGTTTACTGATGAGGGGATCATTACAATCAGGTGTGAGCAGAATTTGACACCTGTGACTTGTCCCACATTACACAAGCTTACCATGACAATTTGAGTACAGTTGCGCAATGTGAGTCTACTCACACTAAGAAAACCAAAATAAACCACAAGGCCACCTGGACCATGTAGGCCTATTTACTTCCCTACTTACTACTCCCTACTAAGGTCTGAGGTCTTCATGATGGCATTAACTTGCTGTTTTTCAGATTCATCGAATATACACCAAAACATGAGCGCTTTCCATGCTCGACTACTGCACCTCGAGGGCAAAATAATGACGGGTGAACAACACCTACAGGACATTAGAGGTAACTATGCTTTGGAGGTCCTTTGCAGGTTTGGCCTGGAGATCTGGACTCCACAGTTCTTGTCTTCTGGAAGTTTAGACTCGGAGGCCCAGACTGTGGAATTTTAGATTCTGAGGGAATGGACTAGAAGTTGAAACTGTGGTGGTATTAAGTCTGTAGGCCTTGACTTGGCGAGGGGTCAAGAGGTTTTGACTCTGCAAGTCTGTAGTTTGAAGGCTAGATTCTGGGGGTCTCAATGCTCTAGTCTAGAGGGCTTGTTTGTCTGGGGTCAAAAGTCTGGTTTCACGCGTTGTTTGCTTTCAGCTGCCGTAGTGAACACGCTGAATGACACAGAGACACAAAGAGAAAGTAAGCACACAATCACCCTGTGTACGGGTGCACGCGCGTGTGTGTGTGTGTGTATGCGCGTGCGTGTGTGCGTGTGTGCGTGTGTGTGTGCGTGTGTGTGTGTGTGTGTGTGGAGGAGGGTACGGTGTGATTGGAACAGATGAAAAGGGGGGAAAAGAGTGATGGGAAAAGTAGGCAAAGATAAAAGAAGCCTATAAACTGGTGTCAAATGTTGTCGAGAACTGTGTGTGTGTCTGTGTGTGTGTGTGGAGATAAACACAGCGTATTAACCAGCAGATCTCCTTATGAAACTCAATCTCTTTCACATGCTGCAACACACACTCACGGATTTCACCGAGTCGCATGTGGCATGATCTATTACCAATCCTCTTCTAGTGGTTTGTTTGATTCCATTGCTACTGGCTGATAAGCACAAATGTTTAAAGATACAAAATGGAGGCCTGGCATGGTGACTGATCATCTCAAAGAAGAAGCGCGCATGTGTGTGTGTGTGCGTGTGTGTGTGCGTGCATGTGTGCGTGTATGCGTGCGTGTGTGCGTGCGTGTGTCACTGAGATGGCTCTGGTCTGCAGGGTTGGAGGTGCAAATGAATGTGGTGAAAAATCATGTGGAAGACCTGTGGACTGAAATATCAGGTAAGGTTCATAAAGGTCCTAGAAAGAGAACCCCAGTCAACTGTTAGGACAGTCTACAAGGCTTACAACCTTTGACTCAGTGGCCTGTACTCTGAAGGTCTTGAGTCTAGAGGCCTCAAGTCTGGAGACTAGAAATCCAAGATACTGCAAGCGGTTCTGGTCAGGGTCTCTATGTTGACATTCATTTTTCAGTCAAATCAGGTCAACTTTCCAACATGGAAGCGCAACTGGGTAACGGCTGCAACAACACTGCAGGTATACTAACACACTATTTGCATGTTAGCATGCTAATATACAAGCTAATAGCTGATTGGATGCCACGTGCCACTTGAAGCTCTAGAAGGCAACGTGAAGATGGCTGAAGCTCATGTGGAGAAGCTGAAGGTTCTCAGCTCAGGTTAGTCATAGTCTTCATATAATAATTAAAAAGAGTACTGGTAAAAGTTTGGTCCCCTGTGGGACCGCACATAAAGTTAAATGTCACTCAAGTTGTTATTCTGTTCTCATATCACCCATGTTGTTCTTATGTTGACATTTTGTGTGTAGCGTTGGAGGTTCGACTCAACGTCAGTGAGAGACTTTTGGAAGAACTCAAGACTGAATGCACAGGTGTGTGTGTGTGTAGGTGTGTGTGAGTGTGTGTGCGTGTAGGTATGTGTGTGTGTGTGTGTGTGTGTGTGTGCGTGCGTGCGTGCGTGCGTGCGTGCGTGCGTGCGGGTGCGCTAATGTGTTGTCACTATCATGTTTTTATGTCAACACTTTTGTTCTCACGTTACTGTTTGACTATTTTGTTGTTGATTTTGCGTGTGCAGCATTGGATAGGCGACTGAATGTCAGTGACAAATTTCAGGAACAACTCAAGACCGAAAGCAGAGGTGTGTGTGTGTGGGGGTTGGTATCTGCATAAGTGTAACTTAAGTGTTTAATTGACGTAAGGCGAGTTGTTGACGGTCACGGAAAGACTGAAACTCACAGAAGCTGAAGTGGGGGATCTGTGGATGAAGAATACAGGTGATGAAAGCATGCGAATTTGCATGCATCATCATTCTCATCACTACTGTTGTCACATCATTCAGCTCAGACAACACGAGTTTCCAACATGGAATCGCGATTGACTGACAGCATCCAAAACACTGCAGGTAATGTGGCTTTCATGTCATTTCATATTATGTCATCTCATTTCGTTCTCATGCTGTCATCTCGCCATGTTGCGTCCTTGACATCGCGGGTGTAGCCGTGGAGGTCCGACTGAACATCAGTGAAAAAATTCTTGAAGAACTCAAGACTGAGTGCACAGGTGTGTATGTCAATGTGAGAAACTTGCATGGCAGGTCATTATGATCGTTGCTGTTCTAATGTTCTTCAGCTTGGGCAACGCACCTTTCTAACGTGGAGTTTCAACTGACACACAACATCAACAATACTGAAGGTAACCCTCATATTGATCTTAGGTCACTTATTTTCTTTTCATACGACAGTCATCTTAATAATTGCACTCACATATTCTGATGTCATTCATTTTGTTCTGTCAGTGTTGCTGAGAAGGTTAAACATGAACGGGCAGAAGATAAACAACTTGAAGGAGACAACTGAAGGTCACACAGGCACAGTGTGTTAATGTTTGTGTGTTTACTTGTGTTTCTCATGTTGATGACGTCCCCACAGATTTGATGTCACGCTTGCACGTTTTGGAACAGCATGGCACACAGACATCAGGTTGTAGAGTTGTTTGCTTGGTTGATTGTGCATGGCGATGATGTCATTATCAATGGCATTTGTTAGGGTTGATAGATTATTTTGATCGTACGATTATGTTGGAATGTAGACTATAATGATTAACCAAACTTCTCCTGCTCTCACAGCGCAGTAAAATAAAGTGGTTGCATCCTCTGCTTGATTGACCAGCTGCAGAGGAAGCAATCAAAGTTGTTCTGTTTCCCCCAACGTCGTAAAACACCCCATATTCTGATTTGACCAGAGGCCAGGGGTTCACCAAACCTCCCACCCCCAACCCTGTTTTCTCTCAATAAATACTTTCTTACAAGAATCCAAAGTCAGACTTCGTTCGAACATCGCCGTATGCACAGTGACGAACGCGTTCTCCACTTGCAAGTGTCAAAAGGGCACACTGCCTCCCATGTGGTTTTAGCAAATAAATTCGAGTGAGCAGCACTCTAACAGCATTGATGATCGTTGGCAGGTGAGACCAAGGTGGCCTTTGCCGCCGCGCTGACAGACTCGGGATCCGTGGGACCCTTTGACCAGGAGACCACTTTGATCTTCTCCAAGGTTTTTACCAATATCGGACGCGCTTACGACGAGACCTCGGGTGAGCTTTGATAATTCACCGTCCTTAAGATGATGATGATGAGGTTGATGGTGATGATGACACGATGGCAATGACAATGATGTGACCAAAGATTGGTCGGCCATTTTGCCTAGGTGTGTTCACGGCGCCCGTGGATGGCATTTACGTGTTCAGTTTCACGGCGGCGGACTTCCTGAAAGGCTACATGGGCGTCACCCTGTACTGCAACCGGCAGCCCATCGTCTCCAGCCTGGACCTCAACGACCACGGCGGCTATGCGTCGGCCACCAACGGCGTGCTAATCCCTCTGGAGGCAGGAGACCGCGTACGTCTCAGCCTACCCGCCAGCTACAGACTATACGACGACATGCGCAGCTTTAGCGTCTTTAGCGGATTCCTGCTTTTCCAACTGGAGGCCGACCAATAAACTTCTTCTGCTTTAAACAACGTGACATAATTGATTATACCCAGAAACGACAACGAGACAAGCGAACATGATAACATAATATATGTACGATATATGCTAGCCCAGATATGGGCAAACTACGGCCCGCGGGCCACATCCGGCCCACGGGGCCGTTTGATCCGGCCCGCCAAACCTGAATAAAATGTATTATTAATTTTTGGGGGGGTAATTTTCCCTGCAATTACTCTGTTTCCCCAGTAGATGGGAAAGCGCCCGCCCGCGCATTTACTCCCGGGAGCCGTGTCAGAAAGCTCCGTGCACACTCACACGTGCGTGTGCGTACTCAGTAGTACGGACGCGGCGCACTCCGCGCTCAATTTAATCTATCAGTGCCGAATTTCGAGCGTAGGCTGTGACGTCAGTATTCTCGTAATTCTCGCGCTGAGCTTTCAGATACAGTTTTACGCTAATGCCAACCACAAACCTTCCCCTGGAATCCTTCCATTAAAATGAGTGGCCCGAAGAAAAGAAAGGTGGACACAGTGCCGAATGTTAAAAAAGAGTGGACAATTTGGCTCGACCTACGTGTGTGAGAAGACGTTCAGCCACATGAACGTCAACAAAGCCCGTCACAGATCTAGGTTAACGGACCGACACCTCGGCTCTATCCTAAGAATTACCACAACAAATTTTACTCCAGACTATGATGCACTGGCAAAAAAAGCGAAACCAACAATACTATTGATTTCTTTATTACTTTATTTAGATGTATTCTTTCACTGATTCTTCAAGATGATGTATTTGGTCAGAATGTTTGCCGTTTGATGTGATTTCGCCTCATTAGATAAACATATTTCATAAATCTGACCTGCAGGCGCTGAAGTGATGGAAAATGTTATTCATCATAACAGTGTCGTATTTAATAATAATCACTAATAGTAGTTTTTTGGTGAAATATTTTTTTTAATGCTGTTAATGTTGTTTTCAAAAAAATTTTTTTAATATCCATGCTTTAGTATCTACTAAAAGTAAAAACCTTTTATGCAATGACCTTTACATGTCATTTATATTACTTCACACAAACACTACATCCATCTGCTCCTGGTTCGGCCCCCCGGTCAAAATTTAGAACCCAATTCGGCCCGCAAGTCAAAATGTTTGCCCACCCCTGTGCTAGCCACTATCTGTATTAACATGCTTGCATTTGTGTTAATGTTACGCAATAGTGTTTTACTCTGGAACAATGTGACATGCTGATGTGCTAATATCCATGCCCAATCGTGGGCCTCATCCACTAATACAGTGTTTTTCAACCGGGGTGCCGCGGCACACTGGTATGCCGCAAAATATTGTCAGGGGTGCCGTTGGAAATTCTCCAATTTGTGTGCCTGTGCGGTGTAGCGCCCGGCAGAGTAATCATGTAGTACCCTTCCATATCAGAAGGTTGCAGCAGCAGGTAGCGATTTGCCTTGTGCTTGCAGACGAGAAAATTGGTGACGCAGGGATGCAGCGGCAAGTATATGGGATGCCCATGCAGGTAGCATTGACAGCGACGTTGTCATTCCTGATAGCGAGACGAGTCGATAGTGACAGTGATGGAGAAGTTTTTGAAGAGAAAAAATGCTGACACTGTACTCAGTGTATTAGTGACTAATAAATGCATATACAGTAATCCCTCGTTTATCGCGGATAATTGTTTCCAAAAGCCATCCGCAATAAGTGAAATCTACGGAAGATGATTAGGGCCAGTGAAGAAAAAAAAAAAACGAGGGGTGACAGGATTCTGACTTTTTTTCTCAGAATTCTGACTTTATTCTCAGAATTCTGACTTTAAAGTCAGAATTCCCAATTTCTGACTTTAAACTCAGAATTCTGACTTTATTCTCAGAATTCTGACTTTAAACTCAGAATTCTGACTTTATTCTCAGAATTCTGACTTTAAAGTCGGAATTCTGACTATTCTGAGAATAAAGTCAGAATTACGACTTTAAAGTCAGAATTCCCAATTTCTGACTTTAAACTCAGAATTCTGACTTTATTCTCAGAATTCTGACTTTAAAGTCGGAATTCTTGTTGGGTTATCTATTAATTTATAATTAATAGTAATACGTTGAAGAACCGGCGGCTCGGTGGCGCACTGGGTAGCACGTCCGCCTCACAGTTAGGAGGGTGCGGGTTCGATTCCACCTCCGGCCCTCCCTGTGCGGAGTTTGCATGTTCTCCCCGAGCCCGCGTGGGTTTTCTCCGGGCACTCCGGTTTCCTCCCACATCCCAAAAACATGCTTGGTAGGCCGATTGATCACTCCAAATTGTCCCTAGGTGTGAGTGCGAGTGCGAATGGTTGTTTGTCTCTGTGTGCCCTGCGATTGGCTGGCAACCGGTTCAGGGTGTCCCCCGCCTACTGCCCGATGACGGCTGGGATAGGCTCCAGCACGCCCGCGACCCCCGTGGGGACTAAGCGGTTCAGAAAATGGATGGATGGATGGATGGACGTTGAAGAACCAGACCGGTAGTATGATTGAACAGTCAAAAGGGTCCCCCCTCGTTTACTCACCCCTCAGGAATACCGCGCTAATCAAAGGTTCCTACTACCGTAGTTCACCTAATACTACATCCTCCTTTCTGAGTAGGAATCCTTTTATTTTCAACGTCACTATAATAACCAAACTTTTCATGAAAGTGTTGAGAATATTATAACTGTTACTATATCTTCCGTAATACACACTCCTTTCAACTACTGAACCATTATCAGTTTCAACTGTGAAATATATGACTAACTACTGAGTAATGTCCTTCAATCCGCTTGGAGGTCGTCTTTCCCTGGTAGGGTAGCGTCTCTCGTTTCCTTGGCTTCGCTGACTCGCATCAACCAACGTGCTGTGTGCTCTGGTCGGTTCATCAACTACACTGTTGTGCCCGCCCTCAGTCTCTGATTGGATGATTTCAGTCGATGGTGTAGAAAGATGTACTCTGTTTCTCCGCAGGATACCTCCTTGCATCTCGACATGGTATGATCTGGGTGTGTCTGCTATGGAAACTATTGTCCCTCTTTCGTTCATGTCCTTCACCCAGACATGGTCACCTGGATGCAGACGCGGCAGATCATGTGCTCTGTGTCGAGTGTTGAAATGTCTCTGCTGTTTCTGTCGAGAACTTTGCTCGGTGTTTCTCAATGTCTCCATGTCTGCCCATCTTGGGTCCAGTTGTGAAGGGATAGTTGGAAGTTGCGTTCTTATTCTTCTCCCCATCAGCAACTCAGCTGGACTGTATCCATTTGCCAATGGAGTCGCTCTGTATGCCATTAGAGCTAAATATGGGTCACTGGATTTGTTTAGCAGACTCTTCACAGTTCTGACAGCTCTTTCTGCTTCCCCGTTGCTTTGTGGAAACTTTGGACTAGACGTCGCATGTTCGAAACACTAGTCCCGTGAAAACTTTTTGAAACTGTCTGATGCAAATTGTGGCCCATTATTCGTGCGCATTTCCTGTGGTATTCCATGTCGCGCGAATATGGACTTACAATGCTCCACTACTGCTTCAGATGTTGTAGATTTCAGTGGAGCAACTTAAAAAAATCTGGAGAAGTAGTCGACAATGAGTAAATATACTTTACTCCCTTTTTGGAATAGATCTGTTCCCACCTTCGACCAAGGCCTCTCTGGGAACTCGGTTGGAATCAATGTCTCTTTATTGACCACTCTTTCTCGAGCACAAACATCACACTTCTCTATGTCATGTTGTATTTGTTTGCTCAATCCCGGCCACCACACTGACTGTTTCGCCCTCTCCCTGCATTTTTGTATTCCCAGATGTCCGTCGTGCAACCTACTCATGATGTCGAAGCGGAGAGCTTCTGGAATCACAATCCGAGTGCCTTTCAACAACAATCCGTCTTGCACACTGAACTCTCCTGAGAATGGCAAGTATGGCTGAACGATAGATGGCGCCGTGAACCTTTCTGGACACCCTTCAGCACAATATTTTTTTACTTGACTACTCACGACATCGTTGTCTTGATGTTTCTTGATGTCTGCAATTCGGCTGTCAGTTGCTGGCAAACTAGCCATGACAGTGTGCACATACAAGTCAATTTCCTCCTCCTTTAGCTGATCTTCTGAGCTGTTCATCGGTGATCTTGACAACACATCCGCGGTTGCAATACTTTTGCCTGGTACGTGCGAAATGTCATATGAAAACCGCATGAGCCGCATCCTCAGCCGCTGTATGCGTGGTGGAAGATCGTCTAGGTGTCGTGAACCCAGGAGTGGGACCAATGGTTTATGATCCGTTTCCACGTGGAAAGTAGAGCCAATGAGAAACTCCGCAAAGTGTTCACATGCCCATGATGTGGCCAACGCCTCTTTTTCAATTTGCGCATAGCGCTGCTCTGTAGTAGTAAGGGCGCGTGACGCTTACGCAACCGGTCTTACTTTTCCATCCTGTCTCTGCAGAAGCACTGCTCCTAACCCATATGAGGAGGCATCAGCCGATACCACTGTCTCTGCGTTCGGGTTGTACAATGCAAGTATTGGTGGTGTCGTAAGTTCTTTTTTGATTTCTTCAAAAGCTTTTTGTTGCTGCAATCCCCATGTCCACATGTTAGTCTTCTTGAGTAGATCTCTCAATGGCTTTGTTTTGTCTGCTAAATGTGGTAGGAATTTCCCCAGGTGATTAACCATGCCGATTAAGCTTCTGGTTTCAGTGATGTTTCTCAGCTCCCGCATGGTGGACACCGCTTTCACCTTGTCTGGATCAGCACTCACTCCTGAGGCTCCCACAATCTGCCCCAGAAATTTTATTGTTGACTTGGAAAACTCACATTTGTCATTGAGTGTGACGCCTGCATCCTGCAGCCGTGTTAGTGCTGCATGAAGTCGCCTGTCATGCTCCTCCTGCGTAGCTCCTCGGGTAAGCACGTCATCCATCTGGCACAAAACACCATCCAATCCATCTAGAATTTGTGACATTCTCTTCTGGAAGTGCTCAGGTGCGGACGATATTCCAAAGCACAATCTGTTATAACAGAATCTCCCGAAAGGCGTAATGAATGTTGTCAACAGAGACGAGCCTTTCGACAGCGGTACTTGCCAAAATCCAGAATTTGCATCCAATTTGGAAAACACTTTGGCTCCGGCAAGTTGTCCTAGTGTCTGTTCCACTGCTGGAAGTGGATGTCGCTCCTTCTGCACAGATTTATTTAGTTCAGTGAGGTCAGAGCATATCCGTACTTTTCCGTTGGGCTTGGGCGCCACTACCATTCCGGCACACCATTCGGTTGGTTCCTCCACCTTACTGATGACGCCTTGTGACTCCATTCTCGCCAACTCCTCCTTCACCTTTGGAAGTAGTGGCAGCGCAACACGTCTTGGCGTAGAGATTGAGAATGGCACTGCATTGGGTTTCAACACAATGTTGTATTCTCCTTCCAATTTCCCTAATCCATTGAACAGGTTGGGAAACTGTTGTTTTACTCTAGCTTTTGAGTCGAGAGTCACTGTATCAAGCCTAGCTACTAACTTCAGTGCATTTAGTGCTGGCCGTCCCAATAGTGGGAATCCTAGTTCTTTCACGACATAAATGTCTTGCATTGTTTCCTTGCCATTTTTGTGGAGTTTAGTGTTGAATTTTCCTTCCACCGTTAAAGGTACATTTCCTGGCCCACGCACAACTCTGCTGACGTGCTCCAGCTTTGCCAACTGTTCGTTGTAGAGTTTTGCTGGTATCGCCGTGACATCGGCGCCAGTGTCCATTTTAAATTTTGTGTCTGTGCCACCCATTGATATTGTTACAATCCATGGGTCATCATTTCGGCCATTGCTAAGTGCCTCTAAAAATAAATTATCACTCTCTTCTGTGACATTCATTTCATGCACCATTTTCGTGCGGCACACCTTGGCATAATGTCCTCTTTTCTTGCACAAATTGCCTGCTGCTTCTCTTGCTGGACATTGTTGTGGATTGTGTCCTTTCAAATCGCCACATTTCCCACATTTTGTCTGTTTTGGGGTCTCTGAGAACGTCGTTTTAACCATTGTCCTCTTTTGTTGCCCTCCCGTACTCTTCCAGCAGGTGGCAGTGTCGACTCGCTGACGCTGTTGAGTTCAGCGCTTGCTGCTTCCATGTTAAAATTACTTTTCAACATTTCTTGTTGTTTCTTTACTTGCTCACTCTGACGGCACTTTGTCATGGCCCGCTCTAGAGTCAAGTCCGGGTCTAGCTGCAATTGTTCTGAGAGTTTTTTGTCTTTTAATCCGACCACCAATCTGTCTTGGATCATTTCTTCATGCAACGCACCGTAGCCACAATGCTCCGATAGACAGTGAAGTGCAGTAATAAAACTGTTCACAGTTTCTCCCGCCTCTTGCTGTCGCATATTGAATTTGGCTCATTCAAAAATGACATTTCTTCTTGAAATAAAGTGTGCATTTAGCCTTTCCCTCACCGTTCCATAGGCGGTCATCTCTCTGTCAGTCAATCTTAATGACGTGAGGATATCCTCGGCCTCTTCACCCATTTAAGGCATTTACCTGGTTTCCCTCAGGTTGTGTTTCCAGTCCAGATGCTACTCTGAACCTTTCAAAGCGCTTTATCCACTTCGGCCATTCCTCTGGCTTGAACGTGAATTTCTCCGGTGGCGGCACATGGAACCTCTCCATGCTTGCGTCTCCTCACCGTCACGCACACGGACTGCACCTGCTCTCCCTGTTGTGAGGCTTTCAATGTCCGGGACCTCCAACTCCGTGGTATCTTCCTTTTAGCAGTACTTCTGACACCATGTTCGGTTATCTCTTAATTTATAATTAATAGTAATACGTTGAAGAACCAGACGTGAGACGGTAGTATGTTTGAACAGTCAAAAGGGTCCCCCCTCGTTTATTCACCCCTCCGGAATACCGCGCTAATCAAAGGTTCCTACTACGGTAGTTCACCTAATACTACAATTCTGACTTTATTCTCAGAATTCTGACTTTATTCTCTAAGAATAAAGTCAGAATTCTGACTTTATGGCGTGGGGTGGCGGAGGGAAAGTCAGTGTGGTGTGGTTTTGACCAGAGAGGACATTATGTCGTCAACAAGTGACCTTTTGCGTGCCAGAGGATTGCCGGAGGACATCATTTCACTCTTGGAGGTGTAGGGGGTGAGTAAATAAAGCATTTTTGTACATTCAATAGTCAGTTTTATTAAACCGAGCAGGGGGTGAGTAAATAAGGCATTGTGTTCATTTTGGTGACTGTTGCGTATATAACTGGCTCCGTGTAGCATGTAGCTCCGTTGCAAATTGATAGCTCTTGACGAAATGCGCCGCATTTACACGTAAAGTCCCAATGCCTTAAAGTCCCAATGATCATCGTCACACACACAACTGGGTGTGGTGAAATTTGTCCTCTGCATTTAACCCATCCCCATGTGATTTTGATCCATCCCCTGGGGAGAGGGGAGCAGTGAGCAGCAGCGGTGCCGCGCTCGGGAATCATTTGGTGATCGAACCCCCCAATTCCAACCCTTAATGCTGAGTGCCAAGCAGGGAGGCAATGGGTCCCATTTTTATAGTCTTTGGTATGACCCGGCTGGGGTTTGAATCCACAACCTTCCAGTCTCAGGGCGGACACTCTACTATTAGGCTACTGAGCTAGTAAAAGAAGCATTATGCGTATTTTTGTACATTCAGTAGTCAGTTTCATTAAACCGATGACGTAATGGACGATTATTATATATATATATATATATATATATATATATATATATATATATATATATATATATATATATATATATATATATATATATGTATGTATGTATTGCAGGAACTGGGGTCAAAATACAAAAAGTCCTGCCTCGCTACAAAAACAGATATGCTCAAACCTCATTGAATAAAGTACATAAGCAGACAAGTATATTCACATATTACATTTTAAGCATATAATTATACCTACACACCAAATCAATAAAGAAGACATAACTAGACATTTTTGATAAGTGGTGATGAGAAAGGTTTTTATAAATTTATGATCTGACATATTTCTGAGCACTTTGAAATAACAAATGACTTTTGATATATTGCCTAAATAGCTTAATGACCCTTAAGGAATTGTGTAATGCATACCTGATGTTTTTTTTCTCTAAATCATGGACACAGCCAGAGTCGTCTTGACCGTTCAGTACTTGATTGTATCTTATGTTTTGACTAATGCTAGACACCAGTTTTTGATTACTACTGAACGCTCTGCACAGAGGGAAATAGTTTGCCTAACAAAGAAAAGATACGGTTGGAAGCATGATTAAACTAAGAATAAGCAAAGACATGAAGTATCAAAAGAACAGCAATAGATTAATGATGTCACAGCCAAAAGCTAACATAATTTCGTACAAAATGACAAAATTGAAAGAATGAGGTACGACAGTGTATGTCCAAGATTGGAGAAGAATGTTCACAGGAAGGTCACGTGGAGATAAAACCAGCAGGTGCCAAAGGGAGCCAGCCAAGGACTCGGCCAAAGATGATCGCCAAGGCCGAAAGACGGGATGGAAGACAACAGCCCCCACACACACCGAATCGCCCATAACCAGCACCCACTCCCATGGCGAACTTGCCCCACCCCAAAGACTCATCACCCATCAAACTCGGCCCACACTGGCATGTGCAGCTGATATAAACTAACCAGAGAACCTTGGACGTTGCCTTTTCTGAATGGAGACTTTCCGCTCTTGAAGGGCCCAGCGCTGTATTGTACTTTCCTGAAAACAGAGCTGTCTGAACAAGAATTGTGATTGAACTCAACCAACCTGTGTAAGTCTAATTTCTGCTTCAGTGTCTTGGCATTTTCCTAAATCTGAAGAAATCAAACGAGCACGCAGTGAGTAAATTGGATGACAGGTAATGGCTTTTGCCGTGAGGCGCAGATAACGCGCTCCCTAAATTGTGGACAGAATCCAGCAGTATGTATGTATGTATGTATGTATGTATGTATGTATGTATGTATGTATGTATGTATGTATGTATGTACACATACATACATACATACATACATACATACATACATACATACATACATACATACATGTCACGGCAACATCACAAAGCGTCGGTAAAACACCGCGACTCGCGGTATAAACTATGCCTTGCTGATTGTGGCCGGCTGCAATATCATTGAACCTTAAATTTAACTCAATACACTGATCACACTGTTGTTTAAGAGTAGTGATTCTACGTGCCACAATTCAAGGTTACATCATTTGAAGTATAATCATGCACACACGCACGTCTTTATTTACTCACTGGATGAGACTTGTTTAGTGAAGTTACACCTGACATTGTAACAGGAGTGAGAACATTATTATTAAAAACAACTTTCTGCAACAAGCATACTGTCATAAAGTCATTTTTTCAAAATGCCCACTGTTGTGTTTGACAAATTGTAATTCTTTTTACTTTGTTGTGCAGATAAAGTGACTGATGGAGGGTGCAACTCAACCAGTGCCTGAAAAGCCGGATTTGGATGACTTAATCAAGCTATGCTTTAGACTTGCATTCAGCAACAAGGAAATACTTGCAGTTTTAGCACATAATGCTCAGAGTATTCGGACTGAAGAGAAGTTGTAAAAGACTTGGTCTGTTCCGAAGAAAGAATCAGTCGGACCTGGGAGATGTGTTGGCTTTTGTCCAGCATGAAATCCTGACTTGTGGCCAGATGCAAGGTTATCGCTGGCTTCATCTACGTGCGATTCAAAAAGGATTTGTTGTCTCACAAGATACATCCATCCATCCATCCATTTTCTGAACCGCTTAGTCCCCACGGGGGTCGCGAGCGTGCTGGAGCCTATCCCAGCCGTCATCGGGCAGTAGGCGGGGGACACCCTGAACTGGTTGCCAGCCAATCGCAGGGCACACAGAGACAGACAACCAATCGCACTCACACTCACACCTAGGGACAATTTGGAGTCTTCAATCGGCCTACCAAGCATGTTTTTGGAATGTGGGAGGAAACCGGAGTGCCCGGAGAAAACCCACGCGGGCCCGGGGAGAACATGCAAACTCCACACAGGGAGGGCTGGAGGTGGAATCGAACCCGCACCCTCGTAACTGTGAGGCGGACGTGCTACCCAGTGCGTCACCGAGCCGCCCCACAAGATACAATAAGACAAATTATAAAATTGGTTGACCCAGGCGGCGTGGAATTAAGAAGAGCACGACTCCTTAGAAGACGCCAGTACAGCTGTCGAGGCCCAAATGCTCTTTGGCACATGGATGGCTATGATAAATTAAAACCATATGGGATTTGCATCAATGGTTGTATTGATGGGTTTAGCCGGAATGTGTTATGGGCAGAGGCCTATATCACAAACAATGATCCCAAGGTGATTGCAAGTTATTTCATCAAAACAGTTTCGCGCATTGGTGGATGTCCAGAGAGGATCCGTGCAGACAGGGGCACAGAAAATGGTTGTGTTGAACAGATGCAAGTGTTTTTTGCGACAAAACCACTCTGACAATTTTGCTGGGGAGAAAAGTTTTCTTTACGGGAGAAGTACTGCCAATCAGCGCATTGAAGGGTGGTGGTCCATCCTTCGCAAACAGCGCACAGTTCTGGATTAATTTATATTAACTTTTCAGGAGGATGGTCGCTACACAGGAGATTTTCTGGATAAAAGTCTTATCCAGTTCTGCTTTCTTAATCTTGTTCTTGTAAAATATTTTATCTCCCCATCATGTTTTTGAATTTGAAATGAATAAATGAATAGTAAAAAATAACAAGTACTTAAATACTTAACTATGCTGCTCTTGTGCAGGATGAGCTGGATGAAGTTGTGAACACATGGAACTCACACAAAATAAGACCAAGGTCGAACGGTGATACAGCTTCAGGCCGGCCAGTCGTCATGTATTCATTCCCTGCCATGCACAGTGCCGAGGATCGACTGAAACCCACTGTAATGCAAGATATCACTGCATGTATGGAAGAGTGCACTCCAAAATGCCAGTTTTCTTGCGATGAAACTGTATTTGAACTGTGTTGTCTGCTAATGGAGGAAAATGAATCCATCAGATCCATTGCATGCAAGTGACTTGTATTTTATGTTGAGAGAGGAATTACTGAAGATTGTTTGACAAGCGTATTGATGTAATGAACATATAAACTCCTCAGAAAATAATTTTTCAGATTTTTTTAAATCAGTAGTCTGTATACTCAGTTACTATGTTTTTTTTAGTCTTACAATGCCTTTTTGACCTTTAAATATTCCTTAATGACCCAAATTTTCCAGAACAATTCATTGCAAAATTGATTTTTTTTTTAACTATGCTTACCTGATCTATGGTTATTCTTTTCCATTTGTGACTAACAAATACAAAGATGTTACATTTTGCTTGAAATGTCCTGAAATTGACTGCTTAAATATGTATTAAGTATTAATGTATTACTTGTATATTAAAAATTGTGTCTTTTCATAGGCATCTGTACAACATTATAATACTTTATTTTTATATACCAACATTCAGGTGCAGTCAGAAAATACATAGTGGATGAAGAGTGAGTTTATTGAATGCAATGAAATATTACTACTGTTTTTTACAGAAGCATTCACTTAATACTATATAGCTGCTGAAAACAACCATCCAATGGTTATGCATAACATCTTGGGTCGTTTTAATAAAGCCCTAGGATTTTTATATAACTGGAACATAATACCAAATGCAAGCTGTTTCTATAAAATTCTAAAAACAGTGAAGGAACGACTACAAAGATTGTTTCTATTTGACCAATAAGAACAGTGAACAAAATATGTTGTGTTGATGCAACTTACAACGGATAATTATGTTATGGTTATTGACAGAATTAAATAATATCCATGACCCAGATATTGCTTTCGAGAACGGCATTGAATTCTGATCGGAAGTCTGGGAAATTTTCATAGCTGTCAGCAATGTACAAAACCTTTCCACACGTGTGCCCCACTGGTCTTCTACTAAACTCTGTCATTTGTTGAAACTCTACAAGGATGGTGTCGGTGACAATAAGATCAGATCCTGTGCAAAACCGGAGAAATTTCTGAAGCTTGAGTTCATCCAACTCTCTGATGAACCTTTTCAGATGATTTACCACTTCCTTCTGCTTTGAGGTTAAATCATTTGGAAATTTCAGCAGTTGGCAGACCTTTTTGGAAGTAGGTTGCAAGTCAGAGCACAACTTGTTAAGTGCGTCAGGACTTATGAAGTCATGGTGAAAAGTAACCTCCCTCCAGCAGTCAATAACAAACATGGGCTTTTGGACAAGCTCTTTGTGCGCTATTTCCTGCAGTATTGTGGGAAAGGTTTCAGGTGTGATTCTCTTTCTACACCCATAGCTGTCAAGAACTTCCACAAGATCATCTTGGTCCACTTCTGAAAAGTCCTTCATTGCGTCCATCAAAACGTCACGCTCCTGGCTGCTCACAAACTGCAGAAAGTGGGCCCTTGGATCACTGTAGACGCAGTTGAAAAGCACTTGCTCGAGGAAAGGAAATGCAAGTTTGTTTTGGAAATAGCAACAATCTTGGTAACCTTTTATAAGTATTCTCCCAACTGCTTTCCACTTTGCTGCAGAAAAATCATGACGGATAAATGGATGCACCCTTGGTACATCAATTAAAATTGATGAAGCTTGAGTTCATCCAACTCTCTGATGAACCTTTTCAGATGATTTACCACTTCCTTCTGCTTTGAGGTTAAATCATTTGGAAATTTCAGCAGTTGGCAGACCTTTTTGGAAGTAGGTTGCAAGTCAGAGCACAACTTGTTAAGTGCGTCAGGACTTATGAAGTCATGGTGAAAAGTAACCTCCCTCCAGCAGTCAATTAAAATTGATGTACCAAGGGTGCGTCGGTCATAGAATTCCTGCCAGAAACAGGTGAGAACATCTCTCAGTACTCCAGACCCAACACCTGCTTCTTCTCTATCATCTGGGAGTATGCGTTTCACACTGAGTGGTTTGTTCAATATTTCTTCTTTACAGAATGCTCTTATCATATCATTCAATGTGTCAGTGGAGTGGACCGTTATAGTCAACACATCCTGTGGATCAGGTAGATTGAGGGGCATAGCAGGACCATCGTAGATCATTGTGACTTCTGTATCTTCCTCTGTTTCATATGTGGGACCAAAGGTAATTTCTGAATCAACAGAAATGTTGAATGGCTGGTAGACTTCATTTGAATAAACAGAGACCTTGTCACTTTCCGCGGCATTGTATTCACTGCCATTGTCTGACGTAACTTGTGGACATCATCTTGGTTGTCTTTTGGTCTTGTTGCAATGTAAAAACGCAACAATGTTAGCTTTGCAGCCTCGTACATATAGCCGATGGAATGGCAGGTGTCATCAGTGAGGCAGTTTTGTTTGAAATCCCAAACCTCAAACTCAAAGTCCAATTGTGATCCTTTGGGAGAAATTCCATCTGGGAAAAATAGTTTTTTTCCTTCCTTGAGAATGTCTTTCAACCCAGCTTCTGTGGACATTTGAAGTTTTCTGGTACCCCCTCCCTGCTTCTCCCTCACGTTTGGTCATCTTTCCATCACTGTGTATCCATCCAGTCGCAATATTTCTTGTTGTTTTCTGCTTCTTTGTCTCTTGTGGTTGTGTCTTTGAGGTGGTGTCCTCTTTGTCACTATCTTTCCTGAGTTTCATTTTTTCACGTAGTTTTTCTAAAAGTCTATTTTTTCTTTTAGATGTAGGCTGTTTCGTCTTGTGTTGGATTCTGTCCACAATTTAGGGAGCGCGTTATCTGCACCTCACGGCAAAAGCCTTTCCCAATCACCTGTTATCCAATTTACTCACTGCGTGCTCGTTTGATTTCTTCAGATTTAGGAAAATGCAAAGACACTGAAGCAGAAATTAGACTTAGAGAGATTGGTTGAGTTCAATCACAATTCTTGTTCAAAAAGCTCTGTTTTCAGGAAAGTACAATACAGTGCTGGGCCCTTCAAGAGCGGAAAGTCTCCATTCAGAAAAGGCAAAGTCCAAGGTTGTTAGATCAGTTTTATATTCAGTAGCACATTGTGGGCCGGGATTGATGGGCGATGAGTCTTCGGGGTGGGGCAAGTTCGAAGGAGAGTCTGCTTCCATGGGAGTGGTGCTGGTTATGGGCGATTCGGTGTGTAGGTGGGGGGCTGTTGGTGTGTGTGTGTGTGGAGGGGGCTGTTGTCTTCCATCCCGTCTCTCGGCCTTGGCAATCATCTTTGGCCGAGTTCTCGGGTGGGGCCTGTTGTCTTCCCTCCCGTCTTTCGGCCTTGGCGATCATCTTTGGCCGAGTTCTCGGGTGGCTCCTTCTGGCACCTGCTGGTTTTATCTCCACGTGACCTTCCTGTGAACATTCTTCTCCAATCTTGGACATACACTGTCGTACCTCATTCAACCGTATCTTTTCTTTGTTAGGCAAACTATTTCCCTCTGTGCAGAGTGTTCAGTAGTAATCAAAAACTGGCATCTAGCATTAGTCAAAACATAAGATACAATCAAGTACTGAACGGTCAAGACGACTCTGGCCGTGTCCATGATTCAGAGAAAAAAAAATCAGGCATGCATTCCACAGTTCCTTAAAGGGCTAGAGACATCCCTTTTTTTTTTTTCAATTAGAACGGAATTTGATAGAATGTATAAAGTGAACACATTTGCCGCATTGGAAATTAAAAATGGACACCGATTACTAAGAATAAAGCTGAAATGAAATGCCAGTTTATCGATCGGGTCCCGCACGAAGCCAAACTGGCGGCGCCATTACTGTGACGTCACAAGTTGTACATCTGGATGTCAACAAACAGATGATAACGACAGCTCCGTTTCTAGCGGCAATATTAGCATCATTTTATCCGATTCAGAAACCTCTTTTGACGCAGAATATGATGTATCTAGCAGTTCACTTGAGCTGAGCTGAGCACATTTTCTGAATTGTGCCCCTCCCGTCACTCTGGTTAGGTTGGCATAGTAAAAAGTAAAAAGTGCTCTTGGGGGCTTTAGAGTGCCGAGTTGATCTCGGCACATGAAGACATGACCACCTGCAACGTTTGGTTTAGGTTTTATAAGCATTTTTAATTTTATTGCTTAAATCGCATTTTCTCGACGAGCTGAGCACGTTTTCTGAATTGTGCCTCTCCCGTCACTGTGGTTAGGTTGGCATAGTAAAATATATATATATATATATATATATAATCGTACATTATGTCATCGGTTTAATGAAACTGACTACTGAATGTACAAAAATACGCATAATGCTTCTTTACGTGTAAATGCGGCGCATCCCGTCAAGAGCTATCAATTAGCAACGGAGCTACATGCTACGTGGAGACAGTTATATACGCAACAGTCACCAAAATGAACACAATGCTTTATTTACTCACCACCTACTCCTCCAAGAGTGAAATGATGCCCTCCGGCAATCCTCTGGCACGCAAAAAGTCACTCGTTGACGACATAATGTCCTCTCTGGTCAAATCCACACCACGCTGACTTTCCCTCTGCCACCCTACGCCATAAAGTCAGAATTCTGACTTTAATCTCAGAATTCTGACTTTAAAGTTGGAATTCTGACTTTATTCTCAGAATTCCGACTTTAAAGTCGTAAAGTCAGAATTCTGACTTTAAAGTCAGAATTCCCAATTTCTGACTTTAAACTCAGAATTCTGACTTTATTCTCAGAATTCTGACTTTAAAGTGGGAATTCTGACTTTAAAGTCAGAATTCTGAGAATAAAGTCAAAATTCCGACTTTAAAGTCAGAATTCCCACTTTAAAGTCAGAATTCTGAGTTTAAAGTCAGAAATGAGTCAGAATTCTGAGAATAAAGTCAGAATTCTGAGGAAAAAAAGTCAGAATCCTGTCACCCCTCGTTTTTTTTTCTTCACTGGCCCTAATCCTCTTCCGTACATCTAATTTTTTTTTCTGTACATTTTGAGTGTGTCAATAAATGTACATGAAACCTTTTAAGTGCATATTTTATTATTACAACATTAATGAATTGTTTCAAATATGTAAATAATACATTAATAGTATAAATAACATACAGAGAAGTTTGTATAAATATTGAAAATATAAATATTATACGTGTGTGCGTGTAACATGTTAACAAGAAGTACTGGGCAGGCTAACAAGTTAGCGGAAAGATGCTAATTCGCGATCGTGCTAACACGCGAAAACGGACCTCTAAAGGAATTTAAACGAACATTTGGAGCAATACTACATCGTCCTAAAGGTTAGACGCATGTGATCGTTGATATCTCTTGTTAGGAGACCCACTTCCATCGTCAATGACTCCATATGTACACGAACGTAAAACAGGAAGTGGTATCGCCTGAAAACGGCCTTCAAAATAAACCACTCTTCCTCAAATGAATTTGAAATAACAAATGTCTTTTAATATTGCCTAAATAGCTTAATGACCCTTAAGGAACTGTGTAATGCATACCTGATGTTTTTCTCTAAATCATGGACACGGCCAGAGTCGTCTTGACCGTTCGGTACTTGATTATAGCTTGTGTTTTGACTAAACGTTATATGTCGCCTAATGCGAGACGCCAGCTTTTCGATTACTACTGAAGGCTCTGCACAGAGGGAAATATTTTGCCTACCAAAGAAAAGATACGGTTGGAAGCATGATTAAACTGAGAATATAATGACGTAAGCAAAGACATGGAGTATCAAAAGAACAAACTTTGCATAGTCAGGGAACAGTAATAGATTAATGATGTCACAGCCAAAAGCTCACACAATTTCGTACAAAATGACAAAATTGAAAGAATGAGTGTATGTGCAAGAATGGAGGAGAATGTTCACAGGAAGGTCACGTGGAGATAAAAACCAGCAGGTGCCAGAGGGAGCCAGCCAAGGACTCGGCCAAAGATGATCGCCAAGGCCAAAAGACGGGATGGAAGACAACAGCCCCCACATACACCGAATCGCCCATAACCAGCACCACTCCCATGGAATCGGAATCTCCTGCGAACTTGACACACCCCCTGACTCATCACCCATCAAACTCGGCCCACACTGGCATGTGCAAATGAATATAAGCTGACCAAAGAACCTTGAATGTTGCCTTTTCTGAATGGAGACTTTCTGCTCTTGAAAGGCCCAGCGCTGTATTGTACTTTCCTGAAAACAGAGATTTCTGAACAAGAATTGTGATTGAACTCAACCAACCTGTGTAAGTCTAATTTCTGCTTTAGTGTCTTAGCATTTTCCTAAATCTGAAGAAATCAAACGAGCACGCAATGAGTAAATTGGATAACAGGTGATTGGCAATGGCTTTTGCCGTGAGGCGCAGATAGCGCGCTCCTGAAATTGTGGACAAAATCCAAGAAATGGTGACCATCCGACGTGATTTCTTCAGAAGGCAAAGTGCATGCTCCACAAAGGATTGTTCCTTCTCCGCTCTTGCTCAACAATATTGCAGTCCGATCGGCACAAAAGGTAAGGGGGAACCCTTTTTTTTCTCTCTCCCAGTTCAGCAATATTGTGGAGTGAAAATGGAATACAAAAATTAATAATTTCAGCTCTGTGTTCAGGAATGGTGGTTGTATAGAAGTGTGTGTTTGTGTGCAACTTGGTAAAAGTGATTTGTGGAAAAAATAAAAAATACAAAAACAGGTGAAGGCGTCGCTGATATAGCAGGACGGATGCCGAGCGACTCCAATAGTGTGACCTTAGAACATTATAGGGCTGTCTAAGGCGAGGGACATCTGGGATGTCCGAGTCGTGGTGAATTAAGAGAAAGGTGGTGAGGACTTTGTCTGATCAGCAAAGGGCGCTCACACCGCTGTGGGGTGCCAGTGACTAGCATATGGGCACCTGAGTGGCCTCAATAATAGACACTTAGGAACTTATACTGTTGCCTAAGGTCGGGGTCGATTGGATCGGCCAGGCCACCAATACGAATCGAGGACTCGTGAACGAAAAAAGAAAAAAAAAGGTGAAGGCATCGCTGATATAGCAGGACGGATGCCTGGCGACCTCAATAGTGCGACCTTAGAGACTTATATTGTTGCCTAGGGCGAAGGGTAACTGGGTTAACCAGGTCGCTACATAATTGTTGAAGTGTGTCTATGATGATATTGTGTGGAAAGCAGTCTTGGTTGTCAGATGGGACAGCGACGCAGCTGAAGAAGTGAGTGATTAGTTGTGGTGCTGTTCATGGGGTGGAAGTGATGATTTGTGGTTCATGAAGAACAATAAGTTGATTTGTATAAAATTGTTGATTTTTATTTTTTTGCATGTGAGTTGGAGTCAGAAAAATGGCTTAATAAGAATTTGATAAAGAATGTATATATAATTAGCATGAAGGTTATATCCCATTGTGTGGTGGGGTTAAACCAGGTATGGTGGGCAAACTACGGCCCGCGGGCCACATCCGGCCCGCGGGACCGTTTAATCCGGCCCGCCAACCCTAAATAAATTGTATTATTAAACTTTTTTTTTTTCGGTCATTTTGCCTGCAATGACTGCGTTTCCCCAGTAGATGGGGAACCACTCGCCTGCGCATTTACTACCGGAAGCCGTGTCAGAAAGCTCGGTGCACACTCACAAGTGTGTGTACGTACTCAGTAGTACGGAAATGGCGCACTCGCGCTCTATTTGTAGCAGTGCCGAATTTAAAGCGTGGGCTGTGACAACAGCATTCTTGTAATTTGCGCGCCGAGTTTTCGGATACAGTTTTACGCTAAAGCCACCCACAAACCTTCCCCTGGAATCCTTCCATTAAAATGAGTCGCCCAAGGAAAAGCAAGGTGGACACTGAGTGCCGAGTGTTTAAAAAGAGTGGCCAATTTGGCTCGACGTACGCAACGTGACGTTCAGCCACATGAACATCAACATCAAATGAACACTGAAAATGAAGGGGAGGCTTTCAAGTTTGTTGTAAAAAAAAATGCATTTTGAATATGATCTGTACAAATAGCAGGGATTGAAACTAGCGACCATTCTCATTTTCAAACAATGCAGGATGCTCAAGGACATTGATGCACCACCTGTTTGTGACTAATCTTAACCTTTAAAGTTCTTAAGGCTTACTTTAAGGAAGTGTTTTCCGTTTCCTCACTTCTGTTACCAGGTGTTTGTGAGTTAAAACTCTGCTCTGATTTTCAGATACCCCTCACCGTGTTGCCGTTTTGATTACTTTATTTGGATGTATGCTTTCACCGATTCTTCAAGATGATATATTTGGTCAAAATGTTTGCCATTTGATGTGATCTCATAAGATAAACATACATCTTTCATTAATCTGACCTGCAGGCACTGAAGTGATGGAGACCGTTATTCATAATAACAGTGTCATATTTTATGAGAATCACTGATAGCAGTTTTTTAGGGATGTTTTTTTTTTTAATGCTGTTAATAAATGCATTTGTTTTCAAAAAACTTTTTTTGAATATCCATGCTTTACTACCTACTAAAGGCCAAAACCTTTTATGCAATGACCTTTACAGGTCGTTTATATTACTTCACACAAACACTACATCCATCTGCTCCTGGTTCGGCCCCCCGGTCAAAATTTAGAACCCAATTCGGCCCGCAAGTCAAAAAGTTTGCCCACCCCTGGGTTAAACTGTAACCATTTTTGTTTTCAAAAGGTGCGGCTCTAAAGTTTGGGCCAAACGGTCAGGTGGGCACAAATGCATATTTTGGACAGAGGTGGGGGGGTCGCATTGTGTGACGTGGTGGTGGCGAGGCTCTCTGCACTTCAACTGCCCCCCCCTTGTCATCAGCTGGGAAGATTGTCATGTCTATGTTGTGGGCCCGTGTGTTATCTATGTTTGTCTTTGTGTATCAGTTCGTTATAAATGATGGAATTGGGCTAAATTGGTGCACGAAAACGGTGTGCTAGACAATGGTTTATCAGATTTGCATTGTTAAATGTAAAAATGAGAAATTATAGAATAATATGAGGGTTGGGGGCAGAAACTGGTCCAACGAGGAGAGTGCCCAGCCCTCATAAAAAATATGAGAGTAAGAGAGAACATACATTGTAGAATTGGATAAAATTAAATTGTGATTGCAGATGTTACATTTAGGAGGAATTATTGATCGCTTAGGACATTAGACTATAAAAGGTGGTTACATGTAAGAATAAGTCAAAGATTTGAATCACTTAGAGTTAAAAACAACAAATAAAAATGACATTGCAAGGGGGCACTTTTTATTAAAAGAACACCAAGTAAAGTATTAAGCAGAGGGCATTCGTGATTGGGATTAAATTAAGGATAAAATTAGGTCAATGATTAGAAATCAATGGTGCTCTACACAAAGAGGCTAAAATTTTAATGAGGAAATATTTGGAGTACTGTGTTGGTCTACATATGTCATGGTCCTAGTTTATTTGGTTTTGATTGTGGTTTGGGTTTATTTTGTTTATTGTTAGGTTTTCCTTGTGTTTTGGGGTTAGGGTTCAGGTGTTCCTTGTTATTCTCTTATCCCCAGCATTGTAAATGTCTTCTTTATGCAGATAGGTTAACAGGCTAGGAATTTAGTGAGGAGATAATTGATGGGGGTTAATAATTGTCCAAATTCTAGTCACATGTTTTGAGGGACCACAGCAACAACATTATATTTAATTTGCAGGCCATTATTTAGTATGTGATGACAGTGTCTAGATAAGTAGACTGTTTTATCAAAAATGTGAGCGTGAAGGAGGAGGTTTGATTTGTAATCTGGCATTTGGGTGCCACTTTTAAGTCTGTGCAGGAGCATAGATTGTTTTTGTTTGTTTTTAAAGATATATTTAACAGTTTATCTCAGTGCAGTAAGGATATAACAATTTTGAAAGACTTAAAATTAAAAGCAAAATTACATTTTAATTCTGACATATGCCAGCTAACATGAGGATGGCAAATAAATAAATGCTCAAATGTGGCATGTGTTTTAAATTGGGCGATAAGACAGTCACTTTCAAGCACTATCCTTTAGCACTGCTGACAATAATAACTTATGAGATGTTAAATCAAGGAGGAGTGTCATATTGATGTTAAATCAAGGAGGAGTGTCATATTTGGAACACAGGCGCTGTATGACCTATAGATTGAACAATAACATTTACCGCATATACAACCATGTTGGTAGAATGTTAAATTACATTACAGTTTATTACAAAGGATTTCGGAACTTTATTTGATGATAAACACTGGAACGAGGATTTTAACCGTGTTAATGGGTAGGGTGGATGGATTACTCAAAAAAAACAAAAAGCATTTGATAAGGGCGGCTTGATAGTAAGATGATGAGTGTGCGCAGCTGATAGGATACAAAATGTTAATAGGAAGATATGGGGTGTAAGAAACAAATACTACACAGGAAGACTGATAACACGAAGATTGTTTTGTGAAATTTGTGTCCCAGTGTGTTCTGCCCTAGCGCGTGGCACAAGTCCTGAACTGAGTCCTTGTACTCCAATGGCTGCCTCAAAATCAACAGAGGACTGTCCCTGGTCATGAGACACCTTTGACCTTTGGGAGAACAACGGGAACTATTATCATGCTTGAAGGGGGCAAGCACAGCTCTTCACAGGACAAGAACCATACAGGAATACACACAGTTGAATACACACAGTTGCAGATCAAAAAGAAAATGGACTGAAAGAACAAAGACAAGATGGACGCATTTGAGAATGGCGGACGACCCAGCCCTGAGTTATCATCATGAGAATCTAAGAGGAGAGGCTGCTAAAGACTTGCATGAGGCACATGAAGTCAAACTGGACACATTGCTAAAGACTGCTGAAGCATTACAAAGTTGGTGGAGTATGGGACAAAAGGGATGGAAGTGTGTTTGGGTGCTGGGGCGGACATAACTGAGGAGTTTTGATAAAAGAAGGAATAATAAGGCTGCTTATTGACACTGAAACGGGCATAAAAATATACATCGATATGGACAGTGAAGATGCACTAATAATAACAAGTCATACGACAGCGTGATCAGAAACTTTGCAAAGTGGACATTGATCAATAGAAATTAAATCATTTGAATCATAAATTTTTATATGTAACATAGCATTTCGAAGACATAATGAATCTAATTGAAATAATGAAATTTTATAATTGGACTGGTGAAATTTGGATTCGGGCAACAGAAGCTGAATTGCTAAACTTAATTGACCTTTGTCAAAATGACAGAATTTAATTACACATCAACTGCGACTGATTTATAGTATGTGTTAGGTTACGGATTTTAGTTATTGATCTGACTCCAAATTGCGATCAACACTTAACACATAAATTGCTATGTCCTAATCCACACACTGGCGCACCTAACAATTTTGCGAGTTCGTTCTGTCAAAGAGAAGACCAGTAGATCAATCAGACCAAATTTACCAATTGTTTATTCCTGACAAAGCGCACTAATACAGGCCTGGGTCCCGGGTCCCTCACACTAAAACTCGTGCGTTTTTGTGACCACCAAAAGACGACACATTCTTCCGGGTTGCCCAGTTTTGAAGAAACACAATATGAATATTAAAGCATGCAAAATATTGTGAGATGATTGGTCGATGGCCATCTCCTCCCCGTCTAGGTGTCGCTGAAATCTGGAGGTTGGGTTTTCCCCGCGAAGCCCGACCACATAGACGTGCTGTTGTTCTCGTTTCTCACCGACCTTGAGGTGTTCTCGTCCGGTACTCCCTGTCTGGGCCTATTCCACAACACTTCAAAGAAAACAAATTCATGCAGTTTGCCTGCACATTCTTCGCCACCCACCAATCCACACGAGCACTCCAATACTAGATATTATATTAATATGATTATAAGTTTAACACAACCTTAAAAATATGTTTGCAAACTGCCGAAAGCACATTTCCCTTTATTCCCTCTCATGACCTCATTTATGAGGTCATCACCCGTTACTCTAGCAAACAGCTACCAGCGCGCTGTCGGTCCTTCCTTCCCCCCGCTGCTCATGTTGAGTCACCAGGGTATATTGGCCCATCGGTGGCAACGGGCCAACGGTTTTCTCGATCAACCGGACAGTGAGTGACCTAATACATGGAATACAACAACAATCGCATAAAATCATAATTGTAGTAAAAATAGCTACAGCAACAAGCACAGACATGATGAGGCCTTTCCAGCTTCCGAACGTTTTCATCCAATCAGACCAAATATCGGTGTGTACGCCTGAATGATCTTTCATCTTTTTGTTCAGTGTCCTTAGTCCTTCCAACGCCCTGGTCAGTCGGCCTCCTGGTGCCGTGTTGTTTGGGATAAAAGTACAACATGCATCACCAAACATTCCACACACACCATGTTCCTTAGCCAATAGCATGTCCAACGCAATTCTATTTTGGAACGCCATTAACGACGTTGCAGCCAATTGTTCATGAACTGCGGCAAATTATTCAGCTGTATAATTACCCAGTTGTTGGACATTGTAATGAACGTAATTAATACGGTCTACATTTTTATTGGGGGTGATCCATACGAAGATACTTTCGAATCCCGAGGACACTTGGTTAACGAGTTTATACTTATCTGGCACACTCCGGGGCACTCCTATAGTGTCAATATATGTTGGATCGTCGTCGCTCAACCACGGGGGCAAAACGTCTCTTTTGGCTCGCTTCAGGAGCCCCACCAGTGGGGACTCCAGGTTCCAATTGAGATTCTGTATTTTAATGGGGACAACCACCACAGGCATTATCAACGACACGAGGGCACAGATACCTGATGCATTCTTCGGCAAGCGATCCTATAATTTGTCATCACCACACCACAACCAGATGTCACTGGTCTTCCTCTGCTCCTTCCATCACTGCTGGGTGAATTCTGGCATGTCCTGTTAAAGCTTGAAAACAAGTGAATTTGGAAAAAACTTTGTATATCACAATTACAAATTGAAACCTACTCACCCATTTCTATTTTACCACTCCCCCCTTTGACACATTGACCCAATGTGTCATTACGTATCAAAAGGAACCTGCAAAGCGTCCCCCCTCATCACCACACTCATAGCCCGGCCCGCGGAACCTCTAGCTACCATCTGGGCCCCGGGACCATCACCCCAAGTCCTTGAAACTTGACTGTCCACCACACACACTCGGCAACACAAACAAAAATCATCGCACTCCTGTCAGTGAGCTTATAGCCCGGCTGACAGCGGACATTTGTACACACAAAAACAGACATCAAGTATCAAAATAAAAACAGTCATAAAATGAATCCTGGCGCCCGCGGATCATGTCCTGAAAACCACGTCATCAACAAGTTCATCATAAAAACCAAAAGGGCAAGGGTTAACATATTCTTGTAAATCCAACACAAACTTTCCACGAACGCAATCGACAACCTGCAAGAATGAAAACAAGTTACGCAAGCAACGCGCAATCCGCTCCTTGGCTGGTGGCTGATGCTGCAAAAAATCAAGACACACAGAAAAACAAAGCAGAGCGTGCTATTGTCGCAAACACGTTCAAGCGTCAAACAATTGGTCACTGTCCACCTAGTCCGTCACCCCGTCGGGTGAGCTCAAAGTCGTCACACGTCAAATCGTCCAAAGTCTTGCTGTTCGATACTAGTTCTGTCTTGTCTGACCATATCACTAAAATGGGCCTTCTCCATCACACCGTTTTGTTGTCGATGGTGCCCCTGATTGATCATTGAGCCATGGTTCCGGCCAGAACTCATCACTTACCAGTTCCAGACCCTCCAGTCTGTACCACCCCTTCAGGTGAGAGGAATTTTATCCTCAATTGCAAACACATCACCCCAACTTCAGACCTCTCTGGCCAATCATACTGCGCACACACAGTCATAGATGATCACATGCGCACGCACCCATCCACACACTCGCAGACACACACATCCGTCTCTATCACTCAGCTCTCCTCCCACACTAAGCAAAGTTAGTATGTTAGTGTGCAGGCAAACATTGACTCCTAATAGTAACTCTTCACATTTGGACATACTTGTCAACATGACCTATTGTAAAATCTCCAATTCAATTTTCCATAAACTCGCCCATCAGATTCATCGCAAATTGTCATATATGTCTATCTGGGACGACGACTGTGGGACCCGCGTGTCAGGGGAGCCTCCATAACCTCAGGTTGCTCCTACAAACTCGATCTCTATTAATTATCCTAATTAAATTCAATAAAGATGGGTCCGACTATTCCCTCTGGATTTTTACGTCATCATTTGGCTCTCCCCCTTTTTCCTGTTGTCTAGCTCAAATATGTTTCTCAGTCTGCTTCTCTTTATTGCCCCTCTTGGCGAGTCTCATTGCCCCTTTTACTCTTCCTAAAAATCCTGCCTGTCACACCATCCAGCACCTCTCCCTGCTTCCTTAAATCGTCACCTATTTCCACTCCTTTCATCCACTCCCTCGCGCGGTCTGCCCCCCTCTGCAAAGCTGCAGCTCCACACAGGGAGCGCCAAGCCCTCTCCCTAGAATGGGCAGTTTTTAATGTAATTTACGTCACTGCTGTCCAGATCTTCTATCCTCAATCTCCCTTGCTGTCAATCCCTGTTAAAATGCCAAAATGCCCTTGTTCCTCTTGACTGAATCAACTTTAGTCCAAATGTCCTATTCTAAAATGTATCTAACTCGACTTCTACTTCTTAAGCCTGACGAGCCAAAATATCAGATCTCTGTTCAATCTCTGACTATGATGCTTTTCTCTGTAGCTCTACGCATTATTCAATTTTTTATCAAATCTCCTCAGTTCTGTCAAACTCAGTGGACAATGAAGCTCTTGTCCACCTTGACCCAAGCTCCACCCAGTTTGGTAACGCCATAGCAAGGAGTGCGATTTGGCCGTCGGACACTTCTTTTGCAGGACCTCACACTCTCAAGTTGGTGTTCTTTTGTGGTTGCTTCAGAGCCAACCCATCCATCACTCTCGAATGAGTCCATTGTTCAAATGAGTCCATTTTCATCTTTGTGAGTTCCCCCGCTTCTCACTGTCTTTTCTCGTCCCCGAGGATATTGTCTTTCCTCCGGGGTGTACTTGCCCCCTCCAAGCACAACAACAGTCTTTCTTTGTCCTTGCCAAAGGTTAAAGGTGCCTCAAAGCCAGGCACCGTTTTGTAGTCGTCCACGGCTGCAGGCGGAGTCTCGGGATCGAGTTTCAGGGATCCTGGCACTGAGAGTGACAGACTGGGACATCAAACTTGTAAGATTATTTCCAAATGTAGCTGCTGCCATCAATTCACTAGTAACGTTTGTTTACCAAATGTCAAATTCTCCTAGTATCAGCGATCTCATCTTTATATTGTAAGTCCTGCAACTCATCCTATTTCCGAGCTACGTTTAGTCTATAGTTCCAATTTAATGCGACAGTACATTGTGTCTTCAGTGTCATTATTCAAAATTAACTCATCGAGGTCTGCGTTCGACATCTTGCCCTGATCTATGTCTTGACCTCTCAAACGTTATTACCTGTCATGCTTGCTCAAAAATGTGCCTTAGAATATGGTGCTGTGAATTTCCAATCTCCCCGATCAAATTGGATCCCGCTTCTCAGCTTTTCTTTTTCATGGTCTTGTTAGCCTGCAATTGTCCAAATCAAAAATGTTATTTTCTTTTAACTGTCTTTCTTTTGAACCTCTAAATCGCTCGTGTTGCTAACCTAACCTAACCTAACCTTAAAGAAAGGACAAACAGATTACTCCCAATAGCTCCTCATTATTTACGAGTTAGCCCCCCTTTCTTGAACATTCTCTGATCCATGCCGTCTTCCTCCTCACACGCCTTCACCCACACAGGGTGTGCACATAAACACACACACCGAGCGCGCACACAACCGCTCAATCTCACTGCTTCAAACATTCACTGAGAAACTCACACTGTCCCTGCCCCGCCCGGGCCATAGCACCCCCCGTGATAACCCAGGTTATCTTTATCATAGGATTATGTTGGAATGCAACAGGTAATAAATACCTTACCTTGTCCTCCTTATCACAAGATCGTAAAACATCCCCTGAGATGTTTAGACTAGAGGACAAGGGCTTTCTATTCAGCCCACTCATACCCCCACTCTGTTTCTCGTAATAAATATTCTCTTGCAGGAAGGAGAGTCCAGAGCGCTATTCGAACATCGCTGCACGCACAGCGACGAATGGACTCTCCACCTGCAGGTGTCCAAAAGAACTTGCTTGTCTACCGTGTGGTTCTTGCAAAATAAGTTGGAGTGAGCAAATCTCTAACATTTTGGTGCCGAAACCCGGGACCTCTCATACCCGCTATCTGGCTGACGAAGGAGGACGTGCTGCATTGTCGACAAGCCAGCGTCCATTAAGAGGACCTGGAGGAGAAAGTCCTGGGAAGAGAATTCTTCGCTGGGCCAGCATCTTAGGTCTGCCTTCGTCTGACAGAGGTGGATTGACGGGACCCGGCAGTGCAACGAACCAGGGGACAAGTAAGTTAAAGGCCTGAAGTTGTGTGATTGTGTTGTTGTTTGTGAAACGCGTAAAAAGGAAGAAGTGCACAGGAATAAGTTTTGTGGAAGGAGGGGGTGTTGTAGAGTCCCCCTCTGGATGAGGTGTCTCTTTTGGAGCAGTGGTTCTCAAACTGTTTTAAAATCTCAGTACCTCCGTGAATCATTATTTGACGACCACTGTTCTAAGGAGTACAACCTCGTGTTGGCAGGGCTGGGGACAAGGACTTTTGTCTTTAGTTCCCAGGGAAGGTGGGGGGTGTTGTAGAGTCCCCTCACTGGATGAAGCAGCTCCTTTTTTTTTTTTTTTTAAAAAAAAGGAGGACTTCGCGTTGGCAGGGCTGGGGACAAGGACTGTTGTCTTTAGTTCCCAGGGAAGGTGGGGGGTGTTGTAGAGTCCCCTCACTGGATGAAGCAGCTCCTTTTTTTAAAAGGAGGACTTCGCGTAGGCAGGGATAACTTGTGTGATTGAGTGTGTGACTGGTAGGATAAATTGACTAAGAAGCAGTTCTAGCGTTGATCCACGGCAATAAAACAGGCTAGTAATCTGTCGAAAGGTCAATTTAAACCTGCATTGAGGATCCTCAAAGAAAAAAAAATGAAAAAAAATTGTAAAACCTTAAACTACTAAAATTAAGATGGGAAATAAGAACGGTAAATCTCTTGCTCTGCTCTTCTTTGAAACGAGAAGTTCATGGCAAGTAGATTTCTTAATTGTATGCAATAGATGCTGAAGTGGAAGAAAATGTATGGAGTACAAGGAAATTTGAAATGTGGAAGAAGTGGTAGAAGTGCTAGAGTGTGGTTGAAATCTTCACAAAGAGATGAGAACGAATTCAAGAGACAAAAGCTAGAAAGATGAAAACTGATGCGGTCACAAGTGTTTGTCAGACCAGGAGACAATAAGGCCCCTGTGAGCAGGTGCAAGGCCGCAGCTCAAGCCGCGGCTCAAGCAAGGGGCAAGAGGAGTTTCCGGTCCTATGCAAATCATGTATCGAAATTTAAAAGATCTGAAACCTCTCCCATATGACAGCAAAACATGTCATTGTCAGGTTATCAAAAATCTTTTTAGATTCTTAGAGCCCCTGTCCACACAAGAAGTATGACAATGCTGTTTGTAGGCCCAATTACAAATGAATAGGGATCGAATTGTGTTACACTGAAGTTAAAATATGCAAATCAAGTGGTAAAGAAATGCAACTTGCTTCTAGAAGATAAATAAATAAAATTAGAATGTGCTGTCTTCGTGTGCATGGGAGGGACCAGCTCATGATCGACCACAGGAAATGGCCAGCCTGTGACGAATCATTGTTGCTGAGACCTACCTTCCGCACGCGAGAGCTGTGCATGTGTGTGCGTATGTGTTAAGTTGATGAAGATTGGCTAAACTTTTAGTATAAAGACATTTGCTAGACTGTTGTCTATTCAATTTACACCGCAGAACAGAAACAATTTTGACAGATAAAAATGAAAGAAAAAGAGAGAAATCTGTTTGCGAGCAGAAACTAATCCACACTAGTGCATGTTAGTGTCAAGCCCTCATGAGAAATTCGGTTAACAAAACAACAGAACATGCTTTCAGGAATTGGGAGAAGCTAAATTGTGAATTTAAGATTTTGCAATGCTACATTTAATAGGAATAATTGATTGGTTGTGTTATAAGATTATGCAAAATTCTAAATGCAAGCTAAATCTGAGAGATTGAGTTCTTCAAATTTAAAAACAAAGAAAACATTTAGATTAATTTGGCAGTTGTTTGTTTTAGTTAAGTCTTTTTTGAATTGGTGGATTGTTCTACCAGGAAACCTGAGTTGAAAATGATATATGAATGTTGTGTGGTGAGCTTGGATGAATTGGGACCAATGTGATGGGAAGACTCCTTTTTGGAGACTGTGTGAGATGCATATGATGAGCATTGATGAATGATTGCCTGAATGAAAGGTTGAATGGTTGCAGTCGTTGGCGACTACTATAGAAAATTAGTAGAGCGACTTTGATGAAAGAGTGATTTTGAGCAGGTTGAATGTTAGAAAGAAACACGTAGCTTTTTGATTGATAATTAACCAGAAAAAAAAAAACTGGAGAACCAGTAACACATGTAGAAGATGTGTGAACTGAGAAATTGAGAAGCGTTTTGGAAAGAAAGTCAAATTAAATGATGATGGAATCGTATGTAGTAAAGAACGCATTCTCCCAAAAAGTTTGTCAAGGTGTGAGGCATGGGCGTTGCCAAGCCTCAAAAGGGGGGAGTGAGTAGGACAGATAGTGGAAGATAGTAATAATACAACACTTTATGACAATGAATTTTTGAATACATTTGGTGTTATATTGTGGTAATTTTTTTGTTCTGGTGTAGATAGGTTAGCAACACGAGAGATTTAGAGGTTCAAAAGAAAGACAGTTAAAAGAAAACATTTTTGATTTGGACAATTGTAGGCTAACAGGAACATGAGAACGATAAGAACTACGAGGTGGGATCCAATTTCATTGGGGAGATTGAGAATTCACAGCACCATACTCTAAGTCACATTTTTGAGCAAGCATGACAATAACATGTGAGAGGTCAAGACATACAGATCAGGGCTTGATGTGGAACGCAGACCTCGATGAGTTGATTTTCAATAATGATACTGAAGACAACATAATGTCCGATTAAATTGGAACTATAGATAAAATGTAGCTCAAAAATAGGATGAGTTGCAGGATTTACGATATAAAAACGAGACCGCTGTTATTAGAAGAATTTGAAGTTTGGTAAACAAACGTTACCAGCTGGAAGCAGCTACATTTGGAGATAGTCTTACAAGTTTGATGTCCCAGCCTGTCATTCTCAGTGTCAGAGTCCCTGAAACCCAATCCAAGACTTCGCCTGCAGCCGTGAAGCACCTTTGACCTTTGGCGAAGGACAAGAAAAGACTGCTGTTGTGCTTGGAGGAGGACAAGTACACTCCGGAGGAAATACAACATCCTCGGGGACGGAAAAGACAGTGAAAAACGGAGGAACTCACAATGATGAAAATTGACTCATTTGAACAATGGACTCATTCAAGAGTGATGGATGGGGTCGCTCTGAAGCAACAACAAAAGAACACCAACTTGATAGGGTGAAGTGCGGCAAAAAGATATGGACTTGGAGTGTCCGACAACCAAATCGCACTCCTTGCTACGGCGTTCCCAAATTTGGTGAAGCTTGGTTCAAAGTGGAAGGGAGGTTCATTGTGCACTGAGTTTGACAGAACTGAGGAGATTTGATAAATAAATAAATAAAAATTTGAAAAATACGTAGGGCTCCAGAGAAAAGCAATATAATCAGAGATTGAACGGATTTGGATAAAACAAATAGGCTAAAACGGTAGGAAACAAGAGCAAGATCTGATATTTTGGCTCATCAAGCTTAAAACGTAGAGGTCGAGTTATATAAATTTTAGAACAGGACATTTGGCAGTCAGGAGGAAACTAGGTTGCTCAATGTACCTACTCAATACAATAGTAAGGTTTTTTATACCACAGTGGAGGTTGGATGGTCAGAAAGTTAGGTACGTTCAATTTTTGACATTCACACAATCATGCATAGGAGTCACAAGGCGACAGTTAACAAGACAATGACTGCAATAGGGGCCACCTACGACTGCACCGACATGAAAAAGTAGAAGCGAGAGAGCAGAGTATGGGATTATATGCTAAAACGTCTGCTATACAGTTACCAATAGGAGATTCTATCAAAAGAAGCTACATGAGAGATGGATTAGAATCCCTTTGTCTGTGTGTTCTGTTTGTGAGTAATCTCTGTAAAATTGTGACAGTCTTGTTGTCGTTCGTCTGAACTTTGTATGCCGTTTTGCTTATGTGTGCGTGCAGATGTGTGTGTGTGTGTGTTCACACCCTGTGTGTGTGCGAGCGTGTGAGGAGAAAGAAGGCATGGGTAAGACAATCTCTTTTAAACCAGGAGGCAATAAATGGGAACGCCCCTGTCATAAATAGTTTTTGGTTAAAGGGAATCATTAGGAGGTGTTCAAACTCTTCCCGCAAACACTCCTATTTGCCAGTTAAATGGGCACGGCAATTGACTACGAGAGTTGCAAACAACAGATGAAGAGCAGTCCTTGGCAGATTATATGATCAGGACGCTCAAACTGTGTCAAAGACAAATTTATTGCCGCTTGATCTTTCCTCCTCACAGGTCGACAACCCCATCAATCCAGGAGACTGGGTCTACATCGAGGTCATCAAAAGAAGGAACTGGGCCAGCCACGACGGGAGGGACCATTCCAAGTCATGCTGACTACACATGTTGCACCCAAGGTTGCAGGACCCACAAATGCATTAACGACGACTGCTCTCCAGGAGGAAACTGGATGGGAGCTTTGGACATCACCGCTGTGTGCCAGGATGAGAGAGCCGTTTTCAAGGTGTAAGGGCTCTACTACCAACATGGCTGCACCATCGGACGGGACCTACTTCATTCAGAAGTTCAGAGGCACTGCCTCACCTGCATCCTATGAGTGCACGTGCCTGTTCAGTAGGGATCATGGTTTTGTGGTCACGAGAGTTGTCCGATGCTGCCTGCCAACTGGACACGAGTGTGTGCGCCAGTGTGTGTGACAGACCTCACCTACAGACTAGAACATCAGCAGCTGACGAAAACGCGAGCACATATACAACTTCTTAGACGTGACAGATGTGATAATGATAATGAGACGTGGATTGCGTAGATGCTGTTCTGTTGAGCATGTATTACGGAAACTTGTTGATTTCACCATCAAATATGCTTCGCAAGTAATGGATACGCTGATGTACTGTTTCTTTGTTTTTCTTTTTGTTTTTATTGATAGCATTCTGGTCGCCTTAAGGCAAAGGGACCGTGTAAGAATTTTCCTGCTAATAACATCTGGCCAGCAGGTTTTTCGCTTACACAATAAGTTTGATCTGGGGTATTAGGGTAATGCCTCATCTTCACTGGAAAGTGTTGCTATCATTGTTTGTTGTTTTTATTTTTCCTATTCTTCTTTCTTCATTATACATATATATGTTTTTTTTTCTTACTTGTCTTTGTTGTTTGGGGTAGCATAATCATATGATAAAACAGGAGGGAGATGTTAGGGTTTTCCAGGTTATCTTTATCATAGGATTATGTTGGAATGCAACAGGTAATAAATACCTTACCTTGTCCTCCTTATCACAAGATCGTAAAACATCCCCTGAGATGTTTAGACTAGAGGACAAGGGCTTTCTATTCAGCCCACTCATACCCCCACTCTGTTTCTCGTAATAAATATTCTCTTGCAGGAAGGAGAGTCCAGAGCGCTATTCGAACATCGCTGCACGCACAGCGACGAATGGACTCTCCACCTGCAGGTGTCTAAAAGAACTTGCTTGTCTACCGTGTGGTTCTTGCAAAATAAGTTGGAGTGAGCAAATCTCTAACAAGGGGCGCGGCATCAATGTTGACCGGTTACAGGCTGGCCATTTCCTGCAACAATCATGATGTCGGCCCACCGCCCGCACGAGCATAGCACAGGCCCACGCGCACAGCCCAGACCCGCGACTACGCGCGAGTGCAGGCACGCTCATCAGTCAAGCTCTCAAAGGGCAGGCCAACTTTGCTGTTGCGCCCTTCATCATGTTAACATTCGACATCTTTCAATGTCTTCTACACGACATTTGTTGTCTCTTATTCTCATCCTATCAAGCCACCGTTCTAGTAACTTTCTGTCACACGCCTTATTTTCTCTACTGCCACACCTTGCTCATCTTAGTTTCTCTAACCATCTTAAACACAACATTGTCCACTTCTCAATTTCCCTATTATCGCTCAAAAGCCTCCTAAACATTCTCCATTACTGATTTCTTCCATAGAACACACATCTCACTCACACACACTCATATACACACCCACTCATGAGGATCCTCTGGGCGCACACACACTCTCCCCCCAATTCGGTTCATTTTAGATATTTTGGAGGTCTGATCTCTCACAGGAGGAACTGTTACCACCGGATATTTTTTGAGGAGGTCTCACTTCCCCTCGGGGATCTCTAAAAAAACCCAGCTATTTGAATACGATCGTCACCGCACCCTTGTCCGCCACGACGAAGCACTAGGTCCCTGACCTATCCGTAGTACGCGTAAGTCCCTGACTTTACCGTACACGTTACACACGTAAGTTCCAAACTTATTCACCGTATGTATCTTAACTTCATGCACACCTTATTTGATCTGAACGACAGTCTCTTCTTAAATTTCCTCTTTCAATTCGCAGCATTATATTATAGTAACAGGTATTCTGCTTACCTTATCGGCGATGAGACGTCGTACCAGCTCAACGTAGTGCGCTTATTCCAAACGGTTCGCCGACCAGGAGAAAGTGTCCCTGACACTGTCCGGTGTCTTGGCTAAAGACCACGAGTTGTCAATTACCCTTCTCTTGACATCACGTCGGGGTCACCAAGAAATTGTTAGGTTACGGATTTTAGTTATTGATCTGACTCCAAATTGCGATCAACACTTAACACATAAATTGCTATGTCCTAATCCACACACTGGCGCACCTAACAATTTTGCGAGTTCGTTCTGTCAAAGAGAAGACCAGTAGATCAATCAGACCAAATTTACCAATTGTTTATTCCTGACAAAGCGCACTAATACAGGCCTGGGTCCCGGGTCCCTCACACTAAAACTCGTGCGTTTTTGTGACCACCAAAAGACGACACATTCTTCCGGGTTGCCCAGTTTTGAAGAAACACAATATGAATATTAAAGCATGCAAAATATTGTGAGATGATTGGTCGATGGCCATCTCCTCCCCGTCTAGGTGTCGCTGAAATCTGGAGGTTGGGTTTTCCCCGCGAAGCCCGACCACATAGACGTGCTGTTGTTCTCGTTTCTCACCGACCTTGAGGTGTTCTCGTCCGGTACTCCCTGTCTGGGCCTATTCCACAACACTTCAAAGAAAACAAGTTCATGCAGTTTGCCAGCACATTCTTCGCCACCCACCAATCCACACGAGCACTCCAATACTAGATATTATATTAATATGATTATAAGTTTAACACAACCTTAAAAATATGTTTGCAAACTGCCGAAAGCACATTTCCCTTTAGATGCATATTTGAGCTCGAAGGGGTGAGGGGCCATAAGAAAGTAGGAATTCTGGATAGTCAGCAAAATAGTAATACAGGGCACTACTTAATTAAAAAAGAATACAGTAGGGCTTTAAATAACAAATACATTGACGTGACCCTTGCGACAATTGATTTAAATGGCAATTTATGATAGGCACTTGGGGTTAGGATTAACAATCCATCCATCCATCCATCCATTACTGGTGCTTGTCCTTACGAGGGCCACGGAGGATTAACAATAATAACTAGAATTATTAATTTCTGTAAAAATTGCGTGTGAAGGCGAAGAGGCTGAATAAAAATTCGGGGAAAGCTACAAGATTATGTTTGGAACGTATTGAATTGGTCAGAAAATTTATAAAAATATAGAAAGAATTTTGTAAAAAATTTTGTATGTTTTATGTGTGTGTTGTGGGATGACAGTTTGTCTGTAATGCTGTATGAATGTCAACTCTATACTTGTGATGTGGTGTTTGTGTATTGTGAATGGTTAACATGATTCAAGGTTGGGGTGATGTGATCACAGCAGAGGATAACATTCCTCTCACCTGAAAAATATAAAGATACTATAGATTTGAAAAAGCAAGATTGATCAGGTCTTATTTTGGACTAAATATGGGTTTAGGATTATTCTGGGGCACCATTGACAACAAAGGACTTCAATGGAGAAGGCCCATTTCAAGATTATGACTAGACGTGATTATACCAGCATTGACAATCAAGACTCTGAGCCAAGACAGTGTATGACAACAACTCTGGACTTACCTGACAGTGTGACGAAATGTATGTGACGGAATTTGTGACGACTTGCTTTGTTTTGATGTTTTACCTAATTGTATTGCAGCCTCTAACAGCAACCCAGGGACCAGATTGTGCTTTATTTGTTAAACTCGTGTTTACTTTGCAGGTTGTCAACTGCAGTCTTGGAGAATTTTGTGTCATGTCTGTGAACATGCATTAACAACTAACCCCTTACTTTTCATAATAAGTTTGTAAATGTGATCGTTTTCAGGACAGGCTCGGCAGGTTCCAGTTTTCAATTTCATACGTTTGACATGCGCCCGGGTGTGGATTATTTTTTGTTTATCATTAAGAATTTTATTTTTATTTTTTGGTATTATGAATGTTTATTGTGCGGAGAGCTGCATGTACCGCTACTCCAGGAGGGTGATGGCTTTTGTTCATACAGCCATGTGAGATGCTGCCAGCCGAGTTTCAGGGACTGAGAATTGGTGATTCCAGGCCAGGATGGCATCTGGAGGTACACCAAAGTCCAGCTGGCGATGGGTATGTTACCATGGGCATTGTTACTTTTACTTTTTGACCATAGTGACACATTTTTTAGAATGTGTCAAAAGGGGGAGGGTAAAAAAACAAAACAAAAAAAAAAACAAAGGGGGGAATTGTGAGATTTTAAGTGTTTTCAGATTTGATGGTTTTTAACATGCTAGACGGAGGAGAAGAAGCAGCTCGGCAGAAATGAAGTGAATGGGAGACAACATCGTGAAATGGGGCCAAAGCCTGGTAACAAATGTGGAGAGTTTTAAAATAGCTGAGAATAAATTGTAGACCTTTACAAGATAGGATAAAATAGGTGGGAGAGTATTAAATGTAAAAAACTTGGAACAATAACATACAGACGAGAAACGAATTAGGAACAGGTGGACAACTTATGAACGTTAAAGTTTGAATAACACATTATTCACGTGATTCATTTGCAGGATAAACAATGGAAGGGATTGATAAATTGAACAAATTTAAGATGACTGCAGGAGCATCATGTCGAAAACAAATAGATTCAACAAATTTATCTTTCCCTATAAAATGGTGCCGTTTGGGTTTGAAGTACATAGTTACTTCAAAGGAGGAAAAGCATGATTTAAGATACGTGATTGATCAATGATTAAATGTTAGTAAAACAACAGATTGAATAAATTACGATGACTATTAGAAGGCTATCCCTTATAACAGGGGTGTCAAACTCATTTGTTCACGGGCCGCAGTGTAGTCATAGCTTCTTTCGGAGGGCCGGTGTGACTGTCACCCCAAATAAATGTGTGAGTACCTCATATTATATACAGTAAAAGCTATAAAACAAACTGACAAGTAACTCGCTTTCAAATCAGACAAATAAAAACTGGTTTAATATTTAAAAATAAAATATTATTAAAAGTGAAGACAATTTGCAATTCGAGTAATGACACATGAATATGAAGCACAATTTGTCTTCGCGGGCCACATAAAATGATGTGGCGGGCTGCATCTGGCCCCCAGGCCTTGAGTTTGACACTTGTGCCTTATACAAAGGTAAAGTAGGATTAGAATTTGATAAAACAGATATGGACATCCACATATTCCATTAGAGTTTAAATTGCTTGCAATACTATTACAAATTAGTTAACACCTGTGTGATGGATGGATGGATGGATGGATGGATGGATGGATGGATGGATGGATGGATGGATGGATGGATTTATTCATTGAGTGATTCATTGAGTGACTGACTGAATGACTGAGTGACCGAATGGGCAATCGTTCGATGTCTGTCTGTCTATATGTATGTACTATATAGTATGTATGTATGTATTTCGTTATTTGTTTATGTATTTTTCTCTCACATTTTCTTTCTCATCTTCCACTTCTTTCAGCTACTCCTGTTAGGGGCCACGACTGCAGAGCAGTCGTTTCCATATCTCTCTGTGCTGTCACACCAACCATCTGCATGTCCTACAACACATATGTCAGAGTTACGGCCCGCAGGCCAGATCCGGCCCGCGAATTGATTATCTATGGCCCCCTGGATGATATTGAATTACTATTAGAACCGGCCCGTAGGCCACAGCCGCCCGCTGGTGTTTTGCACGCACCAACACTACATTTCCCACAATGCAACGGTAGCCCGCGATGTCCCTGCAGCTCGCACAAGCGGCTTCATTATTCATCAGTAGTTAGAGCAGAGTTCAACTTTCTGATACCCCCCTCCTCAAAAATGGCTAAACGTAAGGTGGACGCTGAGAACAGGGGGTTTCAGGCCAGGTGGGAGGCAGAGTACATGTTTACGGAGGTAAGAGGCAAACCTGTGTGTCTTCTGTGTGGAGAAAATGCGGCTGTAATGAAAGAATTAAATTTAAGAAGGCACTATCAAACGTCTAAGAAACACACAGACCAAGACAAGAATATGGAATATGAACAAAAGCTACAGAAGGTGGAAGAATTAAAACGAGGCCTTAAGTCCAGACAGGCTATGTTCACGTATGCTAAATCACAAAGCGAGGCTGCTGCCAAGGCTAGCTTTATTGTGGCAAAAGAGATCGCCAAATCAGCCCGGCCCTTTGCAGAAGGAGAGTTGATCAAAAACGGGTTTTGAGCCTCAGAGCCTAACCCTGAACATTGATGAACTTGTACAAACAATGAGACACCTCTAAGTATCAGGCTCAGCCTCAGACAAGTGAGCATCACAGAACAGTAACGTATTTTCCGTTTTTTAATTCGGTTACATTTTTACATTTGTTTCTACAAGACGTGATTTTTCTTTGAAGAAAGCATTGTTTTGTCTGTGTGCCGTAAATTTTTGAAGTTTATTTATTTATATTTATTTTTCAGTTGAATGGACCAAGGGAAAATTGCAGATAAGAGCCATGAGAAAGAATACAACTGATTTGATTATTTTTTTATTTTACGATTTGAAAGCAATGATCGGTAGATCATAGAGCAGCACAATAATACATTTTCAGTTTATAATGCATGCACTTTTACTTATGCATTTATGTTGATATTAAGAAACACATTTTGTTTTTAAAACAATTGAATTTTTTGCTGTTTGGCTGTTGAAAATGTTTTCCCTTGAAGTTACTGACAGAGCCATAATAAAATATTGCCATATTCATTTAATCATTAAATAATGTACACTGTGTTAGGTCTTAGTTCAAAAGGCTATGTGCAATCATTCCGATATATTTTAATAAACATTGAACCAGTCCGGCCCTCGGCTTGTAGCAAATTTGTTTTTTTGGCCCTCGGTGTGTTTGCCTTTGACATCCCTGTCCTACAACATCTTCGTCTCTGCCACACTCTCCATTATTTTGACCAGTAGATTTCCAGGCCTCGCTTCTAACATTCTTTCCGATAACTTCATGCTTTGCTTAATCAACATAACAACACCTCTGTAGCTACTACAGTTCTGCGCATCGCCGTGGTCTGAAATAAAAAATAGAAGTCAGCACCTTTCCAGGAATCTTCTCGCTTTTTAAGAATCTCCCCTGCCATCTCTCCTTGATAGTTCCATGCTGTCACTGGAATGTCGTCTAGGCCAATTGCCTTTCCACTCCCTATCTTTTACAAATGTCTGGGTATGAATTTTATCTATATTTATTTTTCTCACTCATTGGCGGCCCCACAGAGGGACTTGAAGCGGGTCGGTAGGTGGCGACCCGGAAACGTAAGCGTGTGCGCGGCGCGTAACGAAGAAGGAAAGACCACTCTAACTTCCGGATTAGCGCACTGATGACGAGCAGCCTTAGCTAACAACTGTGACGGAGGTACATACTAAATCGGGAGTGAAAACGTTTCAGGTGGGACTCAGCAGCGTTTTCTTGACTTTTCTTGCGTATTTGTTTGCTTGGGTCGATTTTGCCCGGACGGCCGCCGGGCGACTTGCGAGGTAATTGCTAACTTAGCATTGGTTAGCTGTCTGTTGGGTTTGTGTCTCGACAGACGTGTCAGTCGAGCATTAGTAATCACTCATCAGAACGGTAACATTTATGACCTCAGGTGGTTATTAGTTGACTGCGCCAAACGTTTTGGTGACACGTGAACGCCCCAATCTGTGTTGGTTGTTTTCCAGTTTTTTTTTTTGTTTTGTTTAAAAAATAAGTAGCAATTTTGTCTAATGTTAAGATGTTTGAAGATTAACTACAACCGTCTATACGAGCAGTAGAGACAACGGAAAGATGGATGGAATGTGAAGTAGTTCTACCGTTCCCATGGTGACGTTCTGTTGCGCAGTACTTTAATTCTTTAGTGTACTGAAAGTGTTGGCGTCATCTTGTCAGCTGACCCGCTTGGTCGAGCGTCCTCCGCCGCCCATATGTGAGTATCGTTTCGTATCCATCACGTTCATTTTAGCCCCCATTTTTTCAACTTTCAATTTGGGTGTCAACATCACCATGTTTTTATCTGAATCCTGAAATGTATAACATGAATGTATCAACGGGTGTGTGTATGCATGTTTTCTGAGCAGAGGCGCAAGCGTGTAAAGCGGACGGTATCAAACGTCATCATGGTGCTCGCCGATCTGGGACGCAAGATCACATCAGCGCTGAGGTCCCTCAGCAATGCCACCATTATCAATGAAGAGGTAGCACTCCTGAATTTCTGCCCTCGCAGCACATCTTGTTGGTTTCATTTGTCACCCATTGCGGTGTCGTTTGGAGCCAAAAAGAGGAGCATTGTGTCCGTGTCCACAACCCAGCCGAGGACCTGATGGTCCATGAGATCAAGATTCCTATAACGCCAGTCAAGCATTAGGCCTTGCTTTTGTCTCCTCCCGCCAGGTCCTCAACTCCATGCTGAAGGAGGTGTGCGCCGCCCTCCTGGAGGCCGATGTCAACATCAAGCTGGTCAAGCAGCTGCGAGAGAACGTCAAGTGAGATGGTGACAAACACGCAGCCCGGGCTTCCCCTTTGACATCCGACGCTTTTGTCCTCGCAGGGCCGCCATCGACCTGGAGGAGATGGCGTCGGGTCTGAACAAGAGAAGGATGATCCAGCACGCCGTCTTCAAGGAGCTGGTCAAGGTCAGAGTGGCACAAAAAAATGAGATGACGCAATCAGTGGCAGTGATGTGGAGCCTTTGTTGTTGTACGCCCGCAGCTGGTGGACCCTGGCGTGAAGGCCTGGACGCCCTCCAAAGGCAAGAACAACGTCATCATGTTTGTGGGCCTGCAGGGCAGCGGCAAGACCACAACTTGCTCCAAGGTGCCACTTTGCTCACCTTCCACACAAAACTCATCTTGGCAATAATAATCGAAATCAAGATTGAGTCTTGCCTTGCAGCTGGCGTATTACTACCAGCGCAAAGGCTGGAAGACGTGCCTCATATGTGCCGACACATTCCGAGCCGGTAAGCCACGCACTCAGTAGTTTATTGTTTTGGGCAGATTCTAACGTTTTGTCCGAGAAATATGAATAAGTTAACTTGTTTTTTGGGTCCTTTAGAACTTGATACAAAGGCTTAGTTGAGTTGAGTTGTTGAGCTTTAAATTCTGATACTTTTTTGGAGGGGGGGCTAATATCAACCATTAAAATGGCAGGGACCTATGCTTGACGCTCACCGGCGGTCTCTCCTGTCCGCAGGCGCTTTTGATCAGCTCAAGCAGAATGCCACCAAGGCCAGGATACCCTTCTACGGCAGGTGAGACAGAGGGAACCCCACGCGTGTTCTTGGTGGACATTTTTTGTCCGATTCATGTCCAGGGAGCAGCATATGTTGCAAGTGACATGTTGGGATGTTGTATTGTAAAGTTTACCCTCGTCTAGTCTTGACTGTTAGTGCATGATTTTGTTCTGGTGAAAATAAATAAAGTCGTATCATCATCAAATCTTTATCAAAGTATTTTAGGATCTTGCTCAGTTGAATTCCGATTTGTCCTGCCGCTGCGTCGTTGTTGCCTTGCGGATCCTCATCCGCATTGTATTCAGGTTGCGGTTGTGTCATCACGCATGTTGCCGTCAGGTTTTCACTGACTGACCTTTTGTTGCCTTCAGTTACACAGAAATGGATCCAGTGGTGATCGCTGCGGAGGGCGTGGACAAGTTCAAAGGCGAGAACTTTGAGATCATCATCGTAGACACCAGCGGACGCCACAAACAGGAAGACTCGCTCTTCGAGGAGATGCTGCAAGTCTCCAACGCCGTGGTGAGCACTTGATACCGCTCAGCTCGGCTCCTCAACCTCCACCGTCGGTTATCCTCAGCGGCGTTTGTCTCCATAGCAACCCGACAACATCGTCTACGTGATGGATGCGTCCATTGGTCAGGCCTGCGAGTCTCAGGCCAAAGCCTTCAAAGACAAAGTGGACGTGGCCTCAGTCATCGTCACCAAGCTGGACGGCCACGCCAAAGGAGGCGGAGCTCTCAGCGCGTAAGCAGAAAAATAGCAGACTGCGTAGAATTTTTTTGATTTAGCAAAAAATCCAATGATTGTTTAATTGGCTGATTTAATGTTTTATTTCATCTTACCCTATCAGCCAGTCAGCATCAAGGATACAATTAACATATGATAAATCTTAACGGCACCATCTTTTTCGAGCTTTTTGTGTGACGGGCGGCCGTTTTGGTGTCAGGGTGGCGGCAACCCGCAGTCCCATCATCTTTATCGGCACGGGCGAGCATATTGACGACTTCGAACCCTTCAAGACACAGCCGTTCGTCAGCAAGCTACTCGGTACGCCGTCCTGCCGAAGGGCCACAAGCAAGCTGGCCTCGCGTCTCACCGCTTTCCTCTTCCGCCAGGCATGGGTGACATTGAGGGCCTGATCGACAGAGTCAACGAACTCAAGCTGGACGACAACGAGGAGCTGATCGACAAGCTAAAACACGGTGAGGAGGCCTCGCGCGTGGTCTGCGGCATGCCGCCTACGCGGCGCTCCTCATCCTGCCGCAGCGTGGGACGGCTTTGATGCGGATCCTCTGACCTTCAGGCCAGTTCACTCTCAGAGACATGTATGAGCAGTTCCAGAACATCATGAAGATGGGGCCCTTTGGACAGATCATGGTGAGCCCCCTCACAGGACCACTCGCTGACATTTTGAGCACCAAGCCATGTGTGCATGCGTGCGTGTGCACAGGGTATGATTCCGGGCTTCGGAACGGACTTCATGAGCAAAGGAAACGAGCAGGAATCCATGGCCAGGCTGAAGAAACTCATGACTATCATGGACAGCATGAACGACCAAGGTAATGCTCCCTGACATTTTGCTTCTGCTCTGTGATTCTTTGCTTCTGCTCCGTGAACTTTGCTTCTGCTCCGCGATTCTTTGCACCCATGGAAATCCCACCCACACGTCATGTTTGTGTCAAAGCCGCAATCAAAGAAACTGGGAGCAGAATCAAAGAATCGCCAAGCAGAATCAAAGAATCACGGAGCAGAAACAAAATATCAGGAAACAAAAGCAAAATGTCAGGGAGCGCAATTAAATATTTTACACCATTTCACAATTTTTTTTTTGCGATCTGGCATTTTTTATTTGAATTTTTTTTTTTTCCCGGTTGGTATTTTTAATTGATATTTTTTGCTTGCGACTTGATACTTTTTTGCTTGTGTTTTAAAAAGTTTTCTTTCAACTTCCATCCATCCATCCATCCATTTTCTGAACCGCTTAGTCCCCACGGGGGTCGCGGGCGTGCTGGAGCCTATCCCAGCTGTCATCGGGCAGTAGGCGGGGGACACCCTGAACCGGTTGCCAGCCAATTGCAGGGCACACAGAGACAAACAACCATTCGCACTCGCACTCACACCTAGGGACAATTTGGAGTGATCAATCGGCCTACCAAGCATGTTTTTGGGATGTGGGAGGAAACCGGAGTGCCCGGAGAAAACCCACGCGGGCTCGGGGAGAACATGCAAACTCCGCACAGGGAGGGCCGGAGGTGGAATCGAACCCGCACCCTCCTACCTGTGAGGCGGACGTGCTACCCAGTGCGCCACCGAGCCGCCCCTTTCTTTCAACTTATTGTCATAAAAGAAACACCATAGATGCGCTCCGACCAGCTGTTCGCGCCCGCGCTGTTCGTAGCAGAACAAGTTGCAGATCGCTGTGGATGCTTCGCACATAATTAAACAAAGTTGCAGGTGATCCAAAACTAATGAAAATTTACAGATGGTGGCAACGAAAATAAAAAGTCACTTTCAACAACCAAAGACAACAGAAATGCAGTTGCAGACAACGACTAAAATAAATAGCTGGCCACTGAAAAATAGTTACAGATGTCGGAGACAACAACTCAGAACCCATTTGACAAATCAAACGAGTTGCACACGGCTCAACAATGCCAAAGGGCGCGCGCATGTCGGCCTCACGGTGCTGCTGTCGCTGCGGTAACCGCCCGAGTGACTGCGTCATGTACAGAGTTGGACAGCAAGGATGGCGCCAAGCTGTTCAGCAAGCAGGCAAACCGCATCCAACGGGTGGCCCGTGGGGCGGGCGTGGCCACGCGGGACGTCCAAGAACTTCTCACCCAATACACCAAGTTCGCCCAGATGGTCAAGAAGATGGGCGGCATCAAAGGCCTGTTTAAAGGTGAGACCTCACTCGGGACGGCCACCTCCATCACACGTCTTGTGACTCGTGTCCACTTTGCCCGTATGGGTTCAGGAGGTGACATGTCCAAGAACGTCAACCCTTCACAGATGGCCAAACTCAACCAGCAGATGGCCAAGATGATGGACCCCCGTGTGCTTCACCATATGGGTAAAGCTCCGTCACATAGTTAGCGAGTCCCAGAGGGTCTCGCCCATGCTCTCGGGAAATTCAAGCAACAGTAATGACAAACAGGTGCCACTAGATGGTGGCATTGTGTTGCTTGGGTTCACAGCTGGTGAATTGCAACCTGTCTGCTTTTGTAGAACATTACATTTTGTGCATTCTTAAGATGAAACTGTTGTAAAATAGATGGTAGTCCATGAGTTGAGTGTCTACTCTTAGGCTTGTATTTGGAAGAAACACTAAATTGAGTTGACTTGAGTTCGTCCTGCCTCTGACTTGCACACTTTGCAGGTGGCATGCAAGGCCTGCAATCGATGATGCGCCAGTTCCAGCAGGGGGCGGCAGGAAACATGAAAGGCATGATGGGATTCAACAACATGTGATCTGCACGGATGCCACCGCGACAACCAGCGTCCTCTGGATGGAAGAGCTTTTTTTTTCTTTTTTTTTAATTCCAATGAAGATGCTGTGTCTCGGCTGGACGATCGGCGTGGCAAATGAAGTTTCTATTGGTCCATTGATCTGGTCCTGCAATCGGAGGTCATATGATTTGAGTGGTCATAAATCATGAAAGTTTTCACAATGAAATAAAAATTTTCCATTCTCAAATCGGCTCTTCTGTTTGTGTGGAATTCTTTCAATATGATTTTTTTTCTTGATATCATTTTCCTGTCTTGACTCAAAGATCTGTGTGCTAACCTTGAAAAAGAATAATGAAATGTACAATTGGACTTTGTTGATAAAATCCTCAAAATATAGCCTTACAAAATACTAGTTTGCAAATGGGCAAATTACCTTTAAGATATTTAATTTTGTTAATGTATTAAAGTTGTTTTATCTCAACAAGACGGTTTGAAGCAAACAAAATAAAAACAGTCGATTATTTGCCATTGCATTGAGAGTGCTTGCTGCGGTCCAGAAACAATTCAGCACACCAGAATCAATCCTGCACACATTCCACCAAAGACAGCCCCGCCAACTTCTTTTTAATGTATTTATTTTACTTTATTGCAAACGAATGGATTTACAATCAAGTCAAGCAAATAACTGTGTGAAGGCGATGGCCTTCACACATAGGTTATTCTACACCACAGGTGTCAAACTCAAGGCCCGGCTGCCAGATTCGGCCCGCCACAGCATTTTATGTGGCCCGCGAAGACAAATTGTGCATCAAATTTGTGTGATTTGATTGTCTTCACTTTTAATAATCTTTGTTTTTTTAAATATTTCACCAGTTTTTACTCGTCTGAGTTATTTGTCAATTTGTTTTGTAGCTTTTACTGTATATAATATGAGGTGCTCATATATTTATTTGGGCTGAGTCATAATGGCCCTCCAAAAGAAGCTATGACTACAATGCGGCCCGCGAAAAAGAAAGAGTTTGACACCCCTGTTCTACACCATTCACTTTATTATGTTATTCTACACCATTTACTTTATTAGTGTGAAGGCGAAGGCCATTATCTTTATTATTTCCGTTTTGGCCCGAATATAAGACGATGTTTTTGCATTGAAATAAGACTATAATAAAAGTGGGGGTCGTCTTATATTCGGGCCCTAGACACTCACAACGCTAGAGGGCGCAAGATACCTTCAAAGTGAATGCTGAACTTGACTCCCCAGGCCAAAGTGAACCCGTCACGAAGAAGAAAAATAAAATTAATACTAAAAATAGTGGAAGCATGAAGAAAAATAGAATAAACTAGAAAATGCAATTCCTGGAGAAATTGCATGTGAAGGTGAAGAAGTTGAATAACTACTTAGGGAATGCTGCAGAATGATGTTTAAAGTTGGAACGGGTTGAATTGGTTGAAAAATGTAGAAATTAGAAGAGAAAAATGAAATTTTGCCAAATTTGGTGTGAATTTCAAAATTGAAAATGCGGATTTTTTTGGTTAAGTGTGAATTTGTTGAATAGGTAGGCAAAAGATGAACAGTTTAAAGTTGGAACGGGTGGAATCGGTTAAAAATGTAGAAGTTAGAGCAAATGTTCAATCCCCATAGGGAATGAATGGCAATTTAAAAACAAAAATTGTGTTAAACATTTTTGAAATTGGTAACAAACAATATACGGGTTCAGACGAAATATACGTGTTCAGGAAGTTCACTTTTGGGGTTAAAATGTTAAAACGGGTTGAATCGGACACAAATGGTAAAAGTTAGGTCAAATTTAGCTATTTAGGGAACCTTTGTTAAAATAAGGTCACTTCCAGTTTATTTGGGGCACATCCGGTTTAATTTAGGGCATTTCCAGTTTATTTTGGGTCACGTCCGGTTTGAAAAGGTCACTTCCAGTTCATTTGGGTCACTTCCGATTTGATTTGGGGCACTTCCGGTTTATTTGAGGTCACTTCCTGTTTAATTTAGGTCACTTCCAGTTTAGCTGAGGTCACTTCCGGTTTATTTGGGGTCACTTCTAGTTTAAAACGGTCACTTCTGGTTTGATTTGGGGTCACTTTCGGTTTACCTGAGGTAACTTCCGGTTCATTTGGGGTCACTTCCGGTTTGATTTGGGGCACTTCCGGTTCATTCTGCGTTCATTGGGGCACTTCAGGGTCAATCCAAGATGGCCGCCACACTGGAACTGGGGGTCAAGGGTTGAATTGTGAAAGCGGTTGAAGTATGTGGAAGTAGTTAAGCGTAAAAAAAGTGAGCGGAATAAGTAGAATAATAATAACTAGAATTTGCAATTCCTGTAGAAATTGCGTGTGAAGGTGAAGAAGTTGAATAAATACTTGGGGAATGTTGCAGAATCAAAGTCAAAGTCAGCTTTATTGTCAATTTCTCCACATGCCAAAGACACACAAAGAAACCGAAATTTCTTTCCCCCCTATCCCACGGTGACAAGACATGGCTCACAACAGACAAACAAGTAAACAAGTATAACAAAAGCGTGCTGAATAAATAATGAATAAATAACACAACAATAGATAAATAAATAAGAGGAGCAGAAAAAAAAGGAGCAAGTGCGCGTACAGCAGACATTCCCGAAAATAGCGCAACAGTGCCGCATGCTACGCAGAAGGGGGTAGCGAGTTCACGGCCCTAACAGCCTGGAGAAAGAAGCTGTTGGCGAGTCTGGTGGTGCGGGAGCGCAGGCTCCTGTACCTCTTCCCAGAGGGCAGAAGGTCAAACAAAGAGTGAGCCGGGTGACTAACATCTCTGGCAATCGAGGTTGCCTTGCGGGCGAGATGGGAGGTGTAAATGTCCTTCAGGGAGGGGAGCGAAGCACCAATAATCTTACCAGCCGTATTCACTATGCGCTGCAGGGCCTTCAAGTTCTGTTCAGTGCAGTTACCACCCCAGACAGCGATGCAACTGGTGAGGACGCTCTCAATGGTGCCATGGTAGAATGTAGACAGGACTGCCTGAGGAGCACATGCACGCCTGAGCTTCCGCAGGAAGTACAGGCGGCGCTGAGCTTTCTTTGCCAGTGACGAGGTGTTTGCGGACCAGGAGAGGTCCTCACTGATGTGCACCCCCAGGAACTTGGTGCAGCTCACCCTCTCCACCACAGCACCGTCGATGATCAGCGGCAGGTGTGTTGTGTGACCCTTCCGGAAGTCAACAATGATTTCCTTGGTCTTATTGACGTTCAGCAGGAGGTTGTTGTCCCTGCACCACATGGTCAGAAGGTCAACTTCCGACCTGTACCGAGTCTCGTCGCCCTTCGTGATGATGATGAATGATGTTGAAACGAGTTGAATCGGTTGAAAAATGTAGAAATTAGAGTAGAAAAAGGAAATTTTGGAGAATTTGGTTGAATTTCAAAAATGGAATTTTTGGTAAGTGGGAAGTTGTGGAATAGGTAGGCAAAAGATGAACAGTTGAAAGTTGGAATGTGTTGAATCAGTTGAAAAATGTAGGAATTAGAGTAGAAAAATGAAATTTCGGAGAATTTGGTTAATTTTCAAATTTGAAAAAGTGTATATAGGGCACATAATGTTGAAATATGGCACTTCCGGTCTAACAGAGGTCATTTCCGGTTTATTTGGCGTCACTTCCGGTTTATTTTGGGTCACTTCCGGTTTGATTTGGGGTCACTTCCGGTTTACCTAAGGTCACTTCCGGTTCATTTGGGGTCACTTCCGGTTGGATTTGGGTCACTTCCGGTCTATTTGGGTCACTTCCGGATTGAAAATAGGCACTTCCTGTCTAGCTGAGGTCACTTCCTGTTTATTTGGGGTCACTACCGGTTTAAAAAGGTAACTTCCGGTTTAAAAAGGTCACTTCTGGTTTGAATAGGGGTCACTTCTGGTTTACCTGTGGTCACTTCCGGATCATTTGGGGTCACTTCCGGTATGATTTGGGTCACTTCCGGTCTGTTTGGGTCACTTCCGGTTTGAATGGTGCACTTCTGATCTATTTGGGTCACTTCCGGTTTGAATAGAGGCACTTCCGGTCTAGCTGAGGTCACTTCCGGTTTATTTGGCATCACTTCCAGTTTAAAATGGTCACTTCCGGTTTATTTTGGGTCACTTCCGGTTTGATTTGGGGTCACTTCCGGTTTACCTGTAGTCACTTCCGGTTCATTTGGGGTCACTTCCGGTTTGATTTGGGTCACTTCTGGTCTGTTTGGGTCACTTCCGGTTTGAATAGAGGCACTTCCGGTCTAGTTGAGGTCACTTCCGGTTTATTTGGGGTCACTTCCGGTTTAAAAGGTCACTTCCGGTTAAATTTGGATCACTCCCGGTTTGGGGTCACTTCACCTAAGGTCACTTCTGGTTCATTTGGGGTCACTTCCGGTTTGATTTGGGTCACTTCCGGTCCATTTGGGTCACTTCCGGTTTGCATAGAGGCACTTTCGGTCTAACTGAGGTCACTGCCGGTTTATTAAGGGTCACTTCCAGTTTAAAAAGGTCACGTCCGGTTTATTTTGGGTCACTTCCGGTGTGATTTGGGGTCACTTCCGGTTTACCTAAGGTCACTTCTGATTTATTTGGGGTCACTTCCGGTTTGATTTGGGGTCACTTTCGGTTTAAAAAGGTCACTTCCGGTTTGATTTGGGGTCACTTCCGGTTTGATTTGGGGTCACTTCCGGTTTACCTAAGGTCACTTCCGGTTTGATTTGGGGCACTTCCAGTTCATTCCGGGTTCATTGGGGCACTTCAGGGTCAATCCAAGATGGCCGCCACTCTGGAAGTGGGGGTCAAGGGTTGAATTGTGAAAGCATAATGGAAGTGAGGGTGAAGGGGCTGAATATGGTAAGCATAAGGTGAACAAAGTGAATAAAGTTGGAATGGGTTGAATCGGTTAAAAAATTTAGAAATTAGAAGGGAAAAACTAAATTTTTGGAAAATTTGGTGTGAATTTCAAAATTGAAAATTTGGAAATTTTGGTAAGTGGGAAGGTGTGGAATAGGTAGGCAAAAGATGAACAGTTGAAAGTTGGAACGAGTTGATTCGGTGGAAAAAAATTCCATTTTTGAAATTCAACCAAATTCTCCAAAATTTCGTTGTTCTACTCTAATTTCTACATTTTTCAACCGATTCAACCCATTCCAACTTTCCACTGTACATCTTTTGCCTACCTATTCCACAACTTCCCACTTACCAAAAATTCCAAACTATCAAATTTGAAATTCAACCAAATTCTCCAAAATTCCGTTTTTCAACTCTAATTTCTACATTTTTCAACCGATTCAACTCGTTTCAACATCATTCTGCAACATTCCCCAAGTATTTATTCAACTTCTACACATTCACACGCAA